>NC_052051.1:85128990-85415998 GCF_903992535.2 Arvicola amphibius | reverse complement strand
TGCTTGGTATAGAATACAAGATCCAGGGAAAAGGGTCAAATCATATACCAGGATTAGATAGGGACAGAAAGAACCCTCTGTTGACTTTTTGCAAAGATTAATTAAGGCTCTGGACATAGGGGTAACAGACCCAGAAGCTAGATGAATACTTCTTGAATCTCTAGCTTGTGAAATTGCATATATAGATTGCAAAAAGATAATTGGACCTTTAAAGTCTAGATCAGCACCTATGGATGAATGGATTCAGCATAAGATGAATGTTGGGACGTTTGGCTATAATGATGAATCTTGAGTAGGAGAAGCAATTTCCAAAGCAATGAGGAAACATCAAACTGCCAGGTGTTTTAATTGTGGTAAATTAGGACATCTGCAAAGGGATTGTAGACAAAGAAATTCTAGGAAAAATATCTCCTCTGGGAATGACAAAAATAGGAGACCTCGGCCTTCAGGTATATGTAGGAGATGCGGTAAAGGCCGACATTGGTCCAAAGAATGCAGGTCAATAAAAGACAGATAAGGTAACACGATACCATCGGGAAACCCCTTGAGGGGCCTCTCACAGGCCCCCAAGCCAACAGTGGCCCGGTCATTCCCAGTCACAGTGGAGAATGTGCCTCACCAAGAAAATTAAAAGCTCCAATTTCTGCTGTAAAAAGTAATACTGGTCTAAAGGATGAATTACATGTGGAGGACGAGTCAAAAATCTAGTATGACAGAGTAAATGTATATTTTGGCAGACTTCTATTAATGATCAAAGACCAAAGCTAAAAGTCTGTATAAAAGGCATTTTTATTGAAGGCTTATTAGACACAGGTGCAGATGTATCATTATTCCAGAATCTTGGCATCTGAATTGGCCTCTTCAAGAGGTGGATGTTTAGTTCCTGGGAATTGGAACCCTATCCTGTGTAAAACAAAGCACAAGATGGGTTGAATGTATAGGGCCTGAAGGGCAAATAAAAAGACTAAGGCCCTATATAACAGATATTGCAATGAATTTATGGGGCTGTGACCTGCTACAGCAATGAAATACCCAGCCTAACATTCCAGGAACTCATAATTCTGGGAAGGATATGATGAGGTATTATGCAAAAAGGTCACCATCCATTCAGGCTGTACAAGAATATACAGCAAATAGTAAACCTTTAGAAGTTACCAACAGCCCTACCTTTAAAATGGCTAACTGAGAAGCCAATATGGATCAAACAGTTGCCACTAGCTGAAGATAAATTACAGGCATTGGAAAAGCTGGTACAAGAGCAACTAGAAGCTCACCATATTGAAGAATCAACCAGCCCTTGGAATTCTCCTGTATTTGTTGTAAAAAAGAAATCTGGTAAATGGAGAATGGTGACAGATCTAAGTGCTGTCAACAAGGTAATTCAATCTATGGGCCCACTACAATCTGGAATTCCTTGGCCTTCTCTATTACCAAAAGGATGGCCTCTTATAGTTATTGATTTGAAAGTAATGGATAGAGAAAATTTTGCCTTCACAGTGCCTACTTATAATAATTCTCAGCCTACTAGGAGATATCAATGACTATCCTCCTACAGCGTATGTTCACTAGTCCCACATTTTGCTAATATTTTGTAAGTAAGCCATTGGAAATAATTCGTAAGCAATTTCCCAAGTCCATAATTTATCATTACATGGATAACATTTTGTTATCTGATGCAAATAAAGATACTTTAGAAAGGATGTTTGAAGAAGTAAAGAAAGTCTTGCCTATATGGGGATTACAAATTGCCCCTGAAAAGATTCAAAGAGGAAATTCTATTAATTACCTAGGTTACAGAATAGGGTTAGAGAAAATTAAAACTCAAAAGGCACAAATTAGGAGAGACTGGTTACAGACTCTTAATGACTTCCAAAGATTGTTAGGAGACATTTCCAGTCTATGACCAGCTGTTGGGATAACACCTGATCTAATAGTTCATTTAAACAAAACCTTAGATGGTGATAAAGATTTAAATAGTCCAAGAAAACTGACAGCTGAAGCAGAAAAAGAACTGACAATGACTGAGGAAAAATTACAGGAAGTACATGTGGGTAGGGTGAACCCAAATCTTAGCTGCATTCTAGTCATATTGCCTTCCAGAGTTTTTCCTATAGAGATTTTAATGCAGAGGGATAATATTATTTCAGAGTGGATATTTATACCTAATAAACCAAGTAAAAAATTAAAAACTTATGTGTAAAAAGTCTCTGAATTAATTATTAAAGGTAAGCTGAGACCTTGTCAACTACCAGGTATAAACTCAGAAGAAATTATAGTGCCTTTTACTACTGAGGAAATAAAAAAGGTATTGGAAGACAATGAACCATGGCAAAGAGCTTGTGCTAATTTTTTGGGAGAAATTAATAGCAACTATCCCAAAAGTGATAGACTTAACCTCATAAAGAGAACTTCTTTGATTCTTCCTAGAATTGTACATGATGCTCCAATAACTGGAGCCCATACATTTTATACTGATGCAAATAAATCAGGGAAAGCAGGTTATAAATCAGAAGAATTGAGTAAGGTGGAACAAAGCCCTTATAATTCTGTCCAGAAGGCAGAATTATATGTCATTCTTATGGTGCTAAGGGACTTTAAAGAACCTCTTAATATAGTTACAGATTCACAATATGCAGAAAGAGTTATCTTGCATATTGAAACTGCTGAATTTATACCAGAAGACAGAGTTGACTTCATTGTTTATCCAGGTACAAGATGTAATTAGGAATAGGCTTTGTCCAATGTACATAACACACATCTGGTCCCATATGGGTCTGCCTGGTCCTCTAGCACAAGGTAATGCTGAGATTGACCAATTATTGATTGGAAGTGTGTTTCAAGCCTCAGAATTTCATAAAAAAATCACATCAATAGTAAAAGCTTAAAGAAAGAAATTTCCATTACATGGCAACAAGCTAACAACATTATACAGAGATGTCCTACTTGTTCTTTCTATAATCAAACACCATTCCCTGCAGGGAGTAACCCAAAGGGTACTCAAAGGAATGAAATCTGGCAGATGGATGGGTTCCACTTTATGGAATTTGGTAAATTAAAATATGTACACCACACCATAGACATGTATTCAGGTTTTCAATGGGCAACTGCCCTGAGCTCAGAAAAGGCTGATTCAGTAATCACACATTTATTGGAAGTTATTGCCATCGTGGGTATACCTGCACAAATAAAGACAAACAATGGTCCAGCATATGTATCTAAGAAAATGAAATGCTTTTTTAATTATTATAATATAAAGCATATTACAGGTATACCAAATAATCCTACAGGTTAGGCAGTTACAGAAAGATGAAATCGTGTTATAAAGGATATGCTGGACAAACAGAAAGGGATGGAAAATACCCCCAGAAATAGATTGCATAATGCTTTATTAATCTTGAATTTTCTTAACGCTAATGAGAAAGGAACAACAGTGGCAGAAAGACATTGGATAATGGAAAAGTCTGCTGAACTAAATCAACCGATTTATTTCAAAGATGTGCTGACCTCTCAGTGGAAACCAGGATATATGCTACGTTGGGGAAGGGGTTTTGCTCTTGTTTCCACAGAAGAAGAAAAATTGTGGATACCATCCAAATTAATAAAGGTTTGATTTGAAGAGGAGAAACCTCTTGGAAAGATGAAATAACAGCTCATCCACAATGATGATATTCATACAGGTGGTAAGAAAAACATATAGAATGGGGGCAGGGTTCTGTTCTTATCTCTACAGGTAAACATTCATCTTTGAAAAATCGAAGGGACCCTGAATGTTTGAATACTGACAGAAGGAAAAATAACTGCCCAATAGGGATTATCAGGAAAACTGAATAGGTTCCATAATTAAAATATACTAAAACATATTTCTAAATTTATAGAGCTGGTTTTGGAGTTGGTCTCTGGCTCAGTCCCTCTCTAATCCTAAGCCTATTGATAAGAGAAAAACCCAGAGTTTCTGGAGTTTCTGTCTCATGTCAAGAGCCATGATATGGGACAGAAGGAAATATGAGTTTAGAAAATATCTTTGCTTTTCTTCATATCTCACATACATTTCATTTAATATATCTATCATACCTTTCATCGAATATATGTATGTCTGTATATGTCTATATGATTAATGTTTAAGTTTCTCACAATGAACAATGAGTTTTTCCTGCAGTGCCATTTAAAGTTTCCAGGGAGAAGATGGAGCCCCATAACAACACCTCCACCTGGTTGATATGATGTCATGATACTGATAGCACTATTACAAGACCTGTTTTGGGTACCAGCTGCACAAGACGGTTCCAACTTGGTTAGCTGAAATGATGCACATCTTGTACAATATTCTGGCCAGACCTGAACAAAATACTCATAGATTATTTGCAATTTTAAAAGACATTGATCTTGAAGTTTAACCATTATTTTACTTTCACAGGATCCCCCAGAAAGAACGTCGCCCCCATGACACCTGGAAGTAATTCTAGAGGACAACATCCCCTCTCCCAGTAAAGTTTGTCCTTGGCTTTAGGGACATCATTTAAAGGTTGATTATAATTAGTATACAGTTGAGGGTTGGTGGATTAGGGAAGGAATATTAAAAGCTCAGGGATCTTTTGAAAAAAGAGGGATAATTGGATGATGGGATAATAGATTTGTAATTGTGAGTTCCTGTTTTTAGACAAATATATTGATATTGATTCTTGTATGCATACATGCTTCTACCTCTGTTTTAAACATTTTTATGTATTGATAATATGTATATTTACCACATTGCAGTGTAAATTTCTACCTCTGATTAAGATACTTATATATTGCTTATGTATTGATATATATTTACCATATTGTATTGTATATTTGTACATTGTTTATATTTGGAGGTCATATTGTCCTCATTTATTGCACAGTTGTTTATTGTCTTAGTCTTTAAGTTAGATAGGTATTGAGAATTATATTGATCAATAGTCATCTATATTTTTCATTTATAATTAGACTAATCAGGTTCATTAGATACATAGAGATTATACTCAGTATAGATAGATAATCTTCAACCTTTTCAAAGAGCTGTAGAAAATGGCCTTTAATTTAACTCAGAGTTCTGTGGTAGTGAGACACAATTGCTCCTGGCAACACCGATCTATTCCTGAAAGAATGTTGAGCACCCAAGACACTCCACGCGGAGCCTTTCTTCTTGGCAGAACTGGCCTTTGGGCAAAGAAATGCCCATACCTCAACCACTGACACATACAGAATATCCATAAATGGATAAAACAGGACTGTCATATCCTGCCAAGACAGTGTAAGATAGTTTTGAAAAGTTTCTTGCCTTTGAAAATGGTATGTCAGTTATGTTAGGCCTTAGCCAAAGTTGGTTGCTTCAACGCTGAAAACGTGACTTTGGGTGATTGCCCAGGTAGCTAGTTGTCTCTGTGATTTGTTGCATGTTTTAGAAGTTGTTTAATTGTACTTCCTAATTACTCAGGTAATATTATTTCTCTTCTCAGATCTTCGATGGGGTTGAAGACAATATAAATGTAATTACTTTCCTCTCATGACTTGTCCAAGTTATTTATTATACAAGACTTAAGCTAGCTAGAATAAAGTATTTGTACTTATTGTATATAATTTCATAGTATGTTTAGAACTCTCTTACTTAAACAAAAGTGGGAGGTGTTGCGGGAGCTTATCAGCTCCTTCAGCCAATAGCTGCTGAGATACCAGCCCATTGAGGCGTGGTCTCTCTTTTTTAAAAAAGCAGCAACTGCCCACCGCTCACTCTCTGGCTTCCAGCTCCACCTCCGGTGACTAGGCTCCCTTCCTGATTGTGCAGAGTGCTGTTGTCTGGGGCGGTGATCTGTAAGTTTTTCCCCTTTAATAAATAACCATTCTATTAACCGTGATTCCAAATTGGTGTGGGATTGTTTATGATTTAAGCTTTTAGACAATGGCACTGGGTCTTGATCCTACTGCATGTACTGGCTTTGTAGGAGCCAAGGCTGTTTGGACGCTCATCTTCCTAGACCTGGATGGAGGGGGGGAAGACCTTGAACTACCCACAGGGCAGGGAACCCTGACTACTCTTTGGACTGGAGAGGCACAGGAATGGGAGTGGGGGGAGGGGAAGGAAATGGGAGGAAGGGAGGAGGCAGAAATTTTTTAATTAAAAAATTGCAAAGAAAAAAAGAAAAATATAAAGACAAGACTCCTGAAAAAAGAAAGTGTTTATCTTTCAAAGTATAGCATTTGGAAAGAAATGCAGCACTCCTTTCACTTCTAACAATGCTTTGAAGTATTTGAAGCAAGTGTTTCTCTTTTGGGAGAAACACATGTGTGTTTCTATCTGAAGCTTCTAAAGAAATAAGTACACTTTCAGAAAAAGTGCCTTCAAAGTACAGCATTTATAAAGAAATCTAACATTCCTTTCACTTCTAACAATTCTTTGCAGTGTTTGAAGCAACTTCTTCTCTTCGGAGGGAAACACCTATGTGTTTCTCAGGAAAGCTTCATAAGAATTATGTCCACTTTGAAAAGAAAGTGCTTATCTTTCAAAGGAGAGCATTTAGAATGAAATAAAACATTCCCTTCACTTGCAACAATACTTTGCAGTGTTTGAAGAAAGTGCCTCTCTTCTTAGAGAAACACATTTAATTTATTACTGAACTTCTAAAGAAATATTTCAAAAGAATGTGCTTATCTTTCAAAGTTCAGCATTTAGAAAGAAATGCAACATTCCATTAACTTCTAACAATGCTTTACACTGTAAAAAGCAAGTGCTTCTCTTTTGAGAGAAACACATATGTGTTTTTCAGGAAAGTTTCTAAAGAATTACATGCACTTTCAAAAGAAAGTCCTTATCTTTCAAAGTACAGCATTTAGACAGAAATGCAATACTCCATTTACTTTTAACAATGCTTTACACTGTTAGAAGCATGTGCTTCTCTTTTGAGAAAAATGCATGTGCATTTCCTTCTGAAGCTTCTAAAGAAATAAGTACTAAAAGTGCTTAACTTTCAAAGTATAACATTTAGAAAGAAATGTAGCACTCCATTCCCTTCTAACTATGCATTGTCGAGTTTGAAGCAAGTGCTTCTTTTTTGAGAGAAATTCATGTGCGTTTATATCTGAAGCTTCTAAAGAAATAAGTTCAATTTCAAAAGAAAGTGCTTAAATTTCAAAGTACAGCATTTAGACAGAAATGCAATACTCCATTCACTTCTAACAGTGATTTCTAATGTTTGTAGCAAGAGCTTCTCTTTGAGAGAAACACATATGCGTTTCTCAGGAAAGCTTCTAAAGAATTACGTACACTTTCAAAAGAAAGTGCTTATCTCTCAAAGTACAGCATTTAGACAGATATGCAACACTCCATTAACTTCTAACCATGCTTTACACTGTTAGAAGCAAGTGCTTTCTTTTTGAGGGAAACACATACGTGTTTCTCAGGAAAGCTTCTAAAGAATTATGTGCACTTTCAAAAGAAAGTGCTTATCTCTCAAAGTACAGCATTTATACAGATATGCAATACTCCATTTACTTCTAACAATACACAGAGGCAAGTGCTTCACTTTGAGAGAAACACATATGCTTTTCTCGGGAAAGCTTCTAAAGAAATAAGTACACTTTCACAAGAATGAGCTTATCTTTTAAAGTACAGCATTTATACAGAAATACAACCTTACATTCACTTCTAACAATGCATTGGCGAGATTGAAGCAAGTCCTTCTCTTTTGAGAGGAAAGGATGTATGTTTCTATCTCAAGCTTCTAAAGAAATAAGTACACTTTCAAAAGAAAGTGCTTAAATTTCAAAGTACAGCATTTAGACAGAAAAGCAACACTCCATTCACTTCTAACAATGCTTACCAATGTTTGAAGCAATTGCTTCTCTTTGAGAGAAACAAATATGCATTTCTCAGGAAAGCTATAGAATTATGTACACTTTCAAAAGAAAGTCCTTATCTTTCAAAGTACAGCATTTAGAAAGAAATGCAACATTCCATTAATTTCTAACAATGCTTTACACTGTGAAAAGCAAGTGCTTCTCTTTTGAGAGAAAAACATATGTGTTTTTCAGGAAAGCTTCTAAAGAATTACATGCACTTTCAAAAGAAAGTCCTTATCTTTGAAAGTACAATATTTCAACAGAAATTCCAAACTCCATTCACTTCTAACAATGCTTACACTGTTAGAAGCAAGTGCTTCTTTTTTTAATGAAAGGCATGTGTTTTCTGTCTGAAGCTTCTAAAGAAATATAACTCTTTCAAAAGAAAGTGCTTATCTCTCAGTACAGCATTTAGACAAAAATGCAACACTCCATTAACTTCTAACCATGCTTTACACTGTTAGAAGCAAGTGCTTTCTTTTTAAGGGAAACACACCTGTTTCTCAGGATAGCTTCTAAAGAATTATGTACAGTTTCAAAAGAAAGTGCTTATCTTTCAAAGTACAGTATTTCAACAGAAATGCAAAATTCCATTCACTTCTAACAATGCTTACACTGATAGAAGCAAGTGCTTTTTTTAAATGAAAGGCAGGTGTGTTTCTATCTGAAGCTTCTAAAGAAATAAGTACACTTTCAAAAGGAAGTGCTTATTATCTCAAAGTACAGCATTTACACATGAACGAAACAGTCCATTCACTTCTGTCAGTGCTTTGCCCTGTTTGTCACAAGGGCTTCTCTTTTGAGAGAAACGCGTATGTGTTTCTCTGGAAAGCATCTGAAGAATCATGTACACCTTCAAAAGTAAGGGCTTATCTTTCAAAGTACTGCTATCTGAAAGAAATGGAATGCTCCGTTCATTTCTAGCAATGCTTTGCACTGTTTGAAGCAAGTTTTTGGATAGAAATGCAAATGTGTTTCTCAGGAAAGCATCTGAAGAATTAGGTACACTTTCAAAAGAAAGTGCTTATCTTTCAAAGTACAACATTTAGAAAGCAATGCCACACTCCATTCACTTCTAGCAATTCTTTGCACTGTTTGTTGCAAGTGCTTCTCTTTTGAGAGAAATGTGTATGTTTCTCAGGAAAGCATCTGAAGAATTATGTACACCTTCAAAAGTAAGGGATTATCTTTAAAGTACATCATTCAGAAAGAAATGAAACACTCCATTGACTTCTAGCAATTCTTTACCCTGTTTGTCACAAGTGCTTCTCTTTTGAGAGAAACGAGTATGTGTTTCTCAGGAAAGCATCTGAAGAATTATGTACAGTTTCAAAAGAATCTGCTTATCTTTCAAAGCACAATATTTAGAAAGAATTGCAACACTCCATTCACCTCTAGCAATGCTTTCCACTGTTTGAAGCAAGTCCTTGTTCTTGTAGAGAAATGCTTATGTTTTTCTCAGGAAAGCATCTGAATAATTATGTACACCTTCAAAAGAAAGGGCATATCTTTCAAAGTACAACATTCAGAAAGTAATGCAACACTCCATTCACTTCTAGCAATGCTTTGCACTGATTGTCGCAAGTGCTTCTCTTCTGAGAGAAACACATAAGCTTTTCTCGGGAAAGCATCTGAAAAATTAGGTACACTTTCAAAAGAAAGTGCTTATCTTTCAAAGTACAAAATTTAGAAAGAAATGCAACACTCCATTCACTTCTAGCAATGCTTTGCACTCTGTTTCGCAAGTGCTTCTCTTTTGAGAGAAACACATATATGTTTCTCAGAAAAGCTTTTGAAGAATTATCTACAGTTTCACAACAAAAGTGGCTTATCTTTCAAAGTACAGCTTTCACAAAGAAATGCACCACTCCACTCACCTCTAACAATGCTTTGCACTGTTTGAAGCAAGTGCTTCTCTTTTGATAGAAACATGTATGTGTTTCTCAGGAAAGCATCTGAAGAATTATGTACAGTTTCAAAAGAAAGAGCTTATCTTTTAAAGTACAGCTTTCAGAAAGAAATTGAATGCTCCATTTATTTCTAGCAATGCTTTGCACTGTTTGAAGCAAGTGCTTGTCTTTGGAGAGAAACGCATTTGTGTTTCTCAGGAAAGCATCTGAAGAATTATGTACACTTTCAAAAGAAAGTGCTTGTCTTTAAAGTATGGCATTTAGACAGAAATGCAAATCTACATTCCCTTGTAACCATGCTTTGAAGTATTTGAAGTAAGTTCTTCTCTCTCCAGAGAAATGCATGTGTGTTTCATACAAAACCTTTAGATGGAACAGCAGAGGGTCACTCCTACCACCTGGCTAGCTTTACCCAAAATAGTTACAGAGATTGTATTCTTTTTAACACTGCTTGGCCTATTTGTTTCAGCCTCTTATTGGCTAATTCTCACATCTTGCTTTTACCCATATTTAGTAATGTGTGTAGCACCATGAGGTCTTACCAGGAAGTATCTTGGCCTGTGCCCATCTCAGAGAGGAGAGGCATGCCATCTGCCTGAGGTGTCTGCCTCACTTTCCTTCTTCCCAGCATTCGGTTTTGTCTTCCCCGCCTACCTATTTTCTGACCTATCAGGCCAAGCAGTTTTCTTTATTAATTAACCAATGAAATAAACACAAAACATAAGACCCACCTACATCAAAAGAAGTAAGTACACTTTCAAAAGAAATGGCTTATCTTTCAAAGTAGAGCATTTAGAAACAAACGCAACACTAGTTTCAATTCTAAAACTGCTTTGAAGTGTTTTAAGACAGTTCTCTTTGGAGAGAAATGCATGTGTGTTTCTCATTAAAGCTTGTAAAGAAGTAAGCACACTTTTTTAAAAAAGGGATTTTCTTTCAAACTACATCATTTATAAAGAAAGGCAACCCTCCATTCACTCCAACCAATGCTTTGAACTGTTTGAAGTAAGTTCATCTCTTTTGAGAGAAACACATGTGCGTTTCATAGAAAACTTTCAAAAGAAGTAAGAACTCTTTCAAAAGAAAGGGCTTATCTTTCAATGTAGAGCATTTAGAAAGAAATACAACACTTCTTTTACTTCTACCAATGCCTTGAAGTGTTTTAAGAAAGTTCTCTTTTGAGAATAATGCATGAGCTTTTCTCCTTAGAGTTTGTAAATAAGTAAGTACACTTTCAAAAGAAAAAGCTTATCTTTCAAAGTACAGCATTTAGATAGAAATACAACACTCCTTTCACTTCTATCAATGCTTTTAAGTGTTTTAAGACAGTTCTTTTTTGAGAGAAATGTATGTGTGTTTCTCACTAAAGCTTGTAAAGAAGTAAGTACACTTTCAAAAGAAAAAGATTATCTTTCAAATACAGCATTTAGAAAAAATGCAACACTCCTTTCACTTCTACCAAAGCTTTGAAGTAGTTTAAGGAAGTTCTATTTTGAGAGAAACACATGAGCATTTCCCCTTAAAGCTTGTAAAGAAGTAAGTACACTTTCAAAAGAAAGTGCTTATCTTTCAAAGTACAGCATTTACTTCTCAGTCAGCCCCCGCTGTTGGCCACATTCAGAGAGATGGGTTTGGTCGCATGATCCATCAGTCCCATTCCAACTGGAGTTGGTGATCTCCTATTAGTTCTGTCCCACCGTCTCCATGAATGAACACACCCCTCACGTTCCTGACTTTCTTTCTCATGTTCTCTCTCCTTCTGCTCCTCATCAGGACCTTGGGAGCTCAGTCCGGTGCTCCAATGTGGGGCTCTGTCATTTTCTTCATCTATCGCCAGGTGGAGGTTCTATGGTGATATGCAAGAAATTCATCAGTAGGGCTATAGGAACTGGCCTTTTCAGGCTCCCTCTCCTCAGCTGCCCAAGGAACTAACTGGGGGGCATCTCCCTGGAAACCTGGGAACCCCTCTAGAGTCAAGTCTCTTGACAACCCTCAGGTGGCTCCCTAAATTAAAATATATGCTTCCCTGCTCCCATATCCACCCTTCCTGTATCCCAAGTATCCCAATCCTCCGAGCTCCCCCCATTCTCCCCTTCACGCTTTTCTCTCCCCATCTTCCCTTGGCCCAGTCTCGCCCAACCCTCAAGTTCCCAATTTTTGCCTGGCGATCGTGTCTACTTCCAATATCCAGGAGGATTACTATATCTTCTTTTGGGAGTTCACCTTCTTATTATCTTCTCAAGGATCCCAAATTATAGGCTCGATTTCCCTTAATTATGGCTAGAAATCGATTATGAGTGAGTACATCCCATGTTCATCTTTATGCGTCTGGGTTACCTCACTCAGAATAGTGTTTTCTATTTCCAACCATTTGCATGCAAAATTCAAGATGTCATTGTTTTTTACCGCTGAGTAGTATTCTAGCATGTATATATTCCACAGTTTCTTCATCCATTCTTCCACTGAAGGGCATCTAAGTTGTTTCCAGGATCTGGCTATTACAAATAATGCTGCTATGAACATAGATGAGCATATGCTTTTGTAGTATGATTGGGCATCTCTTGGGTAGATTCCCAATAGTGGAATTGCTGGGTCCTGGGGTAGGTTGATCCCGCATTTCCTGAGAAACTGCCACACTGCTTTCCAAAGTGGTTGCACAAGTGTGCATTCCCACCAGCAATGGATGAGTGTACCCCTTACCCCACAACCTCTCCAGCAAAGGTTATTATTGGTGTTTTGGATTTTAGCCAATCTGACAGGTGTAAGATGATATCTCAAAGTTGTTTTGATTTGCATTTCCCTGATAGCTAGGGAGGTTGAGCATGACCTTAAGTGTCTTTTGGCCATTTGAACTTCTTCTGTTGAGAATTCTCTGTTCAGTTCAGCACCCCATTTTTTAATTGGGTTAATTGGCATTTTACCATCTAGTCTCTTGAGTTCCTTATATATTTTAGAGATCTGATTCTTCTGCATGGACGGGCTCTGTGGAAGCCTTCTCAACTTGGTCAATCACCTTCCTGGACCTGGGGGGAGTTGGGTGGACCTTGGTCTTAGCATAGAGTAGGGAACCCTGATGGCTCCTTGGCCTTGAGAGGGAGGGAGGGGAGGTATGGGTGGAGGGGAGGGGAGGGAAGGGGGAGAAGGAGGGGAGGGGAGGGAAGGGGAAGAAGGAGGGGAGGGAAGGGGGAGGAGGAGGGGAGGAGATGGAAATTTTTAAATATAAAAAATAAACCATGAAAAAAAATTTAAAAAAAAAGAAAAAATACGTGAAAAAAAAAACAAGCTGGGCGGTGGTGGCGCACGCCTTTAATCCCAGCACTCGGGAGGCAGAGGCAGGCGGATCTCTGTGAGTTCGAGACCAGCCTGGTCTACAAGAGCTAGTTCCAGGACAGGCTCTAAAAGCTGCAGAGAAACCCTGTCTCGAAAAACCAAAAAAAATAAAAATGAAAAAAAAACAAAGTACAGCATTTAGAAAGAAATGTAGCACTCCTTTCACTTCTACCAATGCTTTGAAGTGCTTTAAGACAGTTTTTCTCTTTTGAGAGAAACGCATGTGTGTTTCTCACTAAAGCTTCTAAAGAAGTAAGTACACTTTCAAAAGAAAGGGCTTATCTTTCAAAGTACATCATTTAGAACAAATGTAATATTTCTTTCACTTCTCACAATACTTTGAAGAGTTTTAAGACAGTTCTTGTCTTTTGAGAGAAACGCATGAGCATTGCTCCTTAATGCTCGTAAAGAAGTAAGTACACTTTCTAAAGAAAGGGCATATCTTTCAAAATACAGCATTTAGAAACAATGCAATACTCCTTTTACTTCTACGAATGCTTTGTCATGTTTGAAGTAAGTTCTTCTCTCTTGAGAGAAACGCATGTGTGTTTCTCAGAAAACCTTCAAAAGAAGTAAGTACACTTTAAAAAGAAAGGGATAATCTTTCAAACCAGAGCATTTAGAAAGAAATGTAACTCTCCTTTCACTTCTCCCAGTGCTTTGAAGTTTTTTAAGACAGTTCTTCTCTTTTGAGTGAAATGCATGAGCGTTTCTCCCTAAAGCGTGTTAAGAAGTAAGTAGACTTTCAAAAGACAGGGCTTATCTTTCATAGTAGAGCATTTAGAAGAAATGCAACAGTCTTTTCACTTCTACCAGTGCTTTGAAGTATTTTAAGACAGTTCTTCTCTTTGACAGGAACACATGAGCATTTCTCATTAAACATTGTAAATAAGGAAGTACACTTTCAAAAAAGGGCTTATCTTTCAAAGTAGATTATTTAGAAAGAAATGAAACAATCCTTTCACTTCTCACAATGCTTTGATGTGTTTTAAGAGAGTTCTTCTCTTCTGAGATTAACAAATCTCAGAAATCAGGAAACCTTCTTATGACGTTAGTATTCTTTCAAAACAGAAGGTGTATCTTTCAAAGTAAAGCATGTAGAAAGCAATTCAACACTCCTTTCGCTTCTACCAATGCTTTGAAATGTTTGAAGTAAATTCTTGTCTTTGAGAGAAATGCATTTGCGTTTCTTACAAAACCTTCAAAAGAAATAAGTACACTTTCATAAGAAAGGGCTTATCTTTCAAATGAGAGCTACCAATGCTTTGAGGTGTTTTATGACAGTTCTACTCTTTTGACAGAAACTCATGTGCATTTCTCACTAAAGCTTCTAAGGAAGTACACTTTCAAAAAAAAAATCTTTCAAAGTAAACCATTTAGAAAGAAATGCAACACTCCTTTTATTTCTACCAATGTTTCAAAGTGTTTTAAGACAGGTCTTCTCTATCAGAAAATCTATCAGAGGAGTGAATGAGTTCCTGACCCATCCAGCAGCTTGGGAGATGGAGCACAGACATTCCTCAATCCCCTTTACTTCCTGGTCATCCGGCAGGGGTTACTCTCCCTGGCTAATGCCTCCCTCTTCCTATCCCAACCCAGCTTGCACCCAGGGAACCCCTCCCTTCTTCCTCCTTTCTTCGGGGCCATAAGATCACCAACTCAGCCCTTTTGGGTGCTGGGATGGAGTGGTGAGCTCAATCGGACAGGAGATCCTTTGTTTCAATAGCCTGCCTGCAGCAAGGTAGACCTTTTGTCTGCAAAGTCCCTGGCCAACTAGGGGCTGTTATCCTGTATCAGAAGATCCGTCATAGGGTTCCCTGGCCAGTAGGGGAACTGATCCTGAACCAGAAGATCCATCAGGGAGCATTCAGAGGAAGAGATGGGCAGGCACCAATGCAAGAATCCCTCCAACAATCTGAAAAACAACATGAAAACAATGGTCCCTGTGAACTTACAACAGGAGGACTTGAACTCCATAATCAAGAAGTAGAAAAAAATGACTTTATGAAAGTAATAGAGTCCCTTAAACAGGAGGTGAAAAACTCCCTTAAAGAAATGAGTAATCTATAAATGATATCTTAGGAAACCAAGAAAAAACAATCAAACATAATGAAAACAGTTCAAGACTTGAAAACTGAAATGGAGGCAAGGAAGAAAACACAAACTGAGGGCCGGCTGGATATGGAAAATCTATGGAAACAAATAGAGACTACAGAAACAAGCATAACCAACAGAATACAAGAGATAGAAAAAAGAATCTCAGATTCTGAAGACACCATAGAGAAAATAAATGCACTGATCAAAGAAAATAGCAAATCCAACAAATTCTCATCACAAAACATTCAGGAAATCTGGGACACAATAAAAAGACCAAAACTAAGAATAATAGGGTTAGAAGAAGGAGAAGAATTACAGCTCAAAGGCCCAGAAAAAATATTCACTAAAATTATAGAAGAAAACTTTCCCAAACTAAAGAAAGATATTCTTATGAAGATTTAAGAAGCATACAGAACATCGAATAGACTGGATCAAAAAAGAATTCCCTCACCATATAATAATCAAAACACAAAACATACAGAATAAAGAAAGAATATTAAGAGCTGCAAAGGAAAATGGTCAAGTTACTTATAAAGGTAAAGCTATCAGACTTACACCTGGCTTCTCTATGGAAACCATGAAATCCAGAAGGTGTACTGTAGAAACTAAGAGACCATGGATGAAAGCCCAGACTACTATATGCAGCCAAGCTTTCATTCACTATCAATGGAGAAAACGAAATATTCCAGGAGAAAAACAAATTTAAACAATATGTAGCTACAAATCCAGCCTTACCAAAAGTAATAAAAGTTAATCACAAACCAGGGAGTCCAACAATGCCCACAAAAACTCAGACATCTAGCGATCCTTCACCAGCACATCTCAAAGAAGGGAAAAACACAAACTCTACAACCAAAAAGAAACCCAGAGTTAACAACCACTGGTCATTAATATCACTTAATATCAATGGACACAATACACCTATAAAAGACAGAGGTTAAGACATTGGATACAAAAACAGGATCCAACATTCTACTGTTTACAAGAAACATACCTCAACCACAAAAACAGACATCTACTCAAAGTAAAGGGTTGGGGAAAGGTTTATCAAGCAAATGGTCCTAACAAACAAGCAGGTGTGGCCATACTAATTTCTAACAAAGTTGACTTCAAACTAAAATCAATCAGAAGAGATAGAGACGGACATTTTATACTCATAACAGGAACAATCCATTGAAGAGGTGTGGTTGATTGGCAGTTATGATTAACCAGACTAGCTTTAATAAATAATATTCAGATTTAATAAAGGAAAGAAGAGGGAACTTACAAAAGCCAAGGTTCCAGCGAGGAGAGCAGGAAAAACAAAGAGAAGGCAGGCCACACACTCACAAGATTTTATAAGTAAATATTAGCCTAAGGGGGACATGCCTTAGAAACAAGGTGATTGAATGGGCTTCCCCTTCAATCCATCAGGATGAAGTCTCGATTCTGAATATTTATGATCCTACTATAAAAGTACCCACTTATATAAAAGAAATATTACTAGAACCCAAAGCAGCCATCAAACCACACACACTAATAGTAGGAGACTTCAACACTCCTCTCTCACCAATGGACAGGTCAATCAGACAGAAACCTAATAGAGAAATAAGAGAATTAATGGAAGTAATGAATCAAATGGACTTAACAGACATCTATAGAACATTCCACCCAAATAGGAAAGAATATACCTTCTTCTCTGCAGCTCATGGAACCTTCTCGAAAATTGACCACATACTCAGTAACAAAGCAAACTTCCACAGAAACAAAAAAAATATTAGTAACCACCTGTGTCTTATCAGATCACCATGGAATGAAGTTAACAATAATTTTACCCTGAGAAAGCCTACAAACTCTTGGAAGCTGAACAGTCAACTACTGAACCACCCTTGCATCAGGGAAGAAATAAAGAATAAAAAAAGTCTTCCTTGAATGTAATGAAAATAAAGACATAACATGCCCAAACCTATGGGACACTATGAAAGCAGTGCTAAGAGGAAAGTTCATAGTTCTAAGTGCCCACATTAAGAAAATGGAGAAAGCTCACGTTACAGACTTAACAGAACAGCTGAAAGTTCTAGAAAAAAGCAGACTCACCCAGGAGGAGAAGTTGGAAATAATCAAACTGAGGGCTGAAATCAGCAAAATAGAAACACAGAAAATAATTCAAAGAATCATTGAAACAAAGAGCTGGTTCTTTGAGAAAGTCAACAAGATTGACAAACCTTTATCCAAATTAATCAAAAGGCAGAGAGAGAATATGCAAATTAACAAGATCAGAAATGAAAAGGAGGACATAACAACAAACACTGAGGAAATCATGAGGTCTTACTACAAAAGCTTATATGCCACAAAATTGGTAAATGTAAAAAAAAAAATGGACTTGTTTTTAGAGGAGTACCATTTACCAAAATTGAATCAAGACCAGGTCAACAAGTTAAATAGACCTATAAGTCCTGAGGAAATAGAAGCTCTCATAAAAAATCTCATAACCAAAAAAAGCCCAAGACCTGGTGGTTTTAATGCAGAATTTTATCAAAACTTCCAAGAATAGCTGATACCTATACTCCTTAATGTGTTTCAAATAATAGAAACAGAAGAGTCATTGCCAAACTCTTTTTATGAAGCTACAGTCACCCTGAAACCAAAACCACACAAAGACCCAACCAAGAAAGAGAATTACAGACCAATCTCACTCATGAACATCGATGCAAATATTCTCATTAAAATTCTGGCAAACAGAATCCAAGAACACATTAAAAAATTATCCATTATGATCAAGTAGGCTTCATCCCAGAGATGCAGGGCTGGTTCAACATATGAAAATCCATCAATGTAATCAATCATATAAATAAACTGAGAGAAAAAACATATGATCATTACATTAGATGCGGAAAAAGCATTTGACAAAAATCAACACCCATTATGATAAAGGTTTGGAGAGGTTAGAAATACAAGAATCATATGTAAATATAATAAAAGCAATATTTAGCAAGCCAACATCTAATATCAAATTAAATGGAGAGAAACTCAAAGCCATTCCACTAAATTTAGGAACAAGACAAGGCTTTCCACTTTCACCATAGCTCTTCAATATAGTTCTTGAAGTTCTAGCAATAGCAATAAGACAACACCAGGAGGTCAATTGGATTTGAATCAGAAAAGAAGAAGTCAAACTTTTGTTATTTGCAAATGTTACAATAGTGTACATTAGTGACCCCCAAACCTCTACAAATGAACTTCTAAAGCTGATAAATAACTTCAATGAAGTGGCAGCCTACAAGATCAACTCAAAAAAATCAGTAGCCCTCCTATACACAAAGGATAGAGAAGCAGAGAGGGAATTCAGAGAAACTTCACCATTTATGGTAGCCACAAATAGCATAAAGTATCTTGAGGTAACTCTAACCATGAAAGTGAAAGATGTATTTGACAAGAAATTTAAGACATTGAAGAAAGAAATTGAACAGGACACCAGAAAATGGAGAGACCTCCCATACTCTTGGATGGGTAGGATCAACATAGTAAAAATAGTAATTCTACCAAAGGCAATCTGTAAGTTCAATGCAATCCCCATTAAAATCCCAACAAAATTCTTCACAGACCTTGAGAGAACAAAAATCTACTTTATTTGGAAAAATAAAAAAATCCAGGATAGCCAAAACAATCTTATACAATAAAGGAACTTCTGGAGGCATTACCATCCCTGACTTCAAACTCTATTACAGAGCTGCAGTAATGAAAACAGCTTGGTACTGGCATAAAAACAGAGAAGTTGACCAATGGAATCGAATAGAAGACACGGATATTAACTCACAAACCTATGAACACCTAATTTTTGACAAAGGAGCTAAAAGTATACAATGGAAGAAAGACAGCACCTTCAACAAATGGTGCTGGCATAACTGGATGTCAACCTGTAGAAGACTGAAAATAGATCCATATCTATCACCATGCACAAAACTCAAGTCCAAATGGATTAAAGATCTCAATATTAATCTGAACACACTGAACCTGATAGAAGAGAAAGTGGGAAGTACTCTACAACATATGGGCACAGGAGACCACTTCCTATGTATAACCCCTGTAGCACAGACAATAAGGGCAACATTCAATAAATTGGACCTCCTAAAACTGTGAAGCTTCTCTAAACCAAAGGACACTGTCAATAAGATAAAAAGGTAACCTACTGATTTGGAGAACATCTTTACCAACCCCACAACAGACAAGGTCTGATCTTCAAAATATATAAAGAACTCAAAAAACTAGACTTTAAAATGTTAATTAACCCATTTAAACATGGAGTACTTATCTGAACAGAGAATTCTCAACAGAAGAAGTTCAAATGGCCAAAAGACCCTTAAGGTCATGCTCAATATCCTTAGTGATCAGGGAAATACAAATCAAAACAACTTTGAGATACCATCTTACACCTCTCAGAATGGCTAAAATCAAAAACACCAATGATAGCCTTTGCTGGAGAGGATGTGGACTAAGGGAAACACTCATCCATTGCTGGTGGGCATGCAAACTTGTGCAACCACTTTGGAAATCAGTGTGGTGCTTTCTCAGGAAATTCAGGATCAACCTACCCTAGGATCCAGCAATACCATTCCTGGGAATCTACCCAAGAGATGCCCTATCATACTACAAAAGCATTTGTTCAACTATGTTCATAGCAGCATTATTTATATTGGCCAGAACCTGGAAACAACCTAGATCCCTTTCAATGGAGAATGGATAAAGAAAGTGTGGAATATATACACATTAGAATACCACTCAGTGGTAAAAAAAAAACAATGACATCTTGAATTTTGCATGCAAATGGATGGAAATAGAGAACACTATCCTGAGTGAGGTAACCCAGACCCAAAAAGATGAACTGGGTATATACTCACTCATAAATGGATTCTAGTCATAAATAAAGACTATTATTCTATTATTCATGATCCTAGAGAAGCTAAATAGGAAGGTGAACCCCACCAAAAAAAAAAACATGTAGTTATCCTCATGGATATTGAAAGTAGACAAGATTTCCAGGCAAACATGGAGAGCTTGGGTGTGGGGGTGTGATGGGGGTAAGGAGAGATGGGGAGAGAGAAGTGAGAGGGGATCATGGGGAGAACTTGGGGAAATAGGACAGTTGGCATGGAGGAGGAGGGGACATGGGAGCAGGGAAGTATATATCTTAATTAAGGGAGCCTTTTGAGGGTTGGCAAGAGCCTGGAATCTAGAAGGGTTTCCAGGTGTCCAAGGAGATGTCCCCAGCTTGTTCCTTGAGCAGCTGAGGAGAGGGTACCTACTGGCCCTATACTAATAGACACTCTGATGAATATCTTGCATATCACCATAGAACCTTCATCTGGTGATGGATGGAAATAGAGACAGAGACCCACATTGGAGCACTGGACTGAGCTCCCAAGGTTCAAATGAGGAACAGAAAGAGAAATATCATGAGCAATGAAGTCAGGTCCACGAGGGGTGCACCCACCCACTATGATGGTGGGGCCGATCTAATGGGAACTCACCAAGGCCAGGTGGACTGGGTCTGATGGAGCATGTGATCAAACTGGACTCTCTGAATGTGGCTTACATGGAGAACTGACTGAGAAGCCAAGGACAATGGCACTGGGTTTTGATTCTACTTCATGCACTAGCTTTGTGAGAACCTAGTCTGTTTGGATGTTCACCTTCCTAGACCTGGATGGAGTGGGGAGGACCTTGGACTTCCCACAGGGCAGGGAACCCTGACTGTTCTTTGGACTGGAGAGGGAGGAGAAAGGGGAATGTGGAGAGAGGGTGGGAAATGGGAGGAGGGGAGGAGGTGAAAATTTGTAATAATAATAATGATAATGATAATTAATGAAAAAAGAAAATAGAATAATAAAAATTTACAATAATCTACATAAAAAGGGAATATATATATATATATATATATATATATATATATATATAAAGACAGTTCTCGTTTGAGGGAAATACATGTGCTTTTATCATTAAAGCGTCTAACGAAGAAAATAAGCTTTCAAATGGACCCACTAGTCTTTCAAAATACAGCAATTTGAAATAAATGCAACACTCCTTTCACACCTAACAATGTTTTGAAGTGTTTTAATAAAGTTCGTCTTTTTGAAAGAAATGATGTGCATTAGTCAATAAAGCTAACAAAGAACTAAGTAAATTTTAAAAAGAAAGGACTTATATTTCAAAGTACAGCATTTAGAAAGAAATGTAACACTCTGTTCACTTCTACCATGCTTTGAAGTGTTTTAAGACAGTTCTTCTCTTTTGAGAGAAATGCATATGTGTATCTCACTAAATATTCTAAAGAAGGAAGTACACATTCAAAAGAAAGGGTTTATCTTTTAAAGTAAAGCATTTAAAAGAAATGCAACACTCTTTCACTTCTACCAATGCTTTGAAATGTTTTGGAACAGTTTTTCCCTATTGAGAGAATCACATTTGCATTTCTTACTAATGCTTCTAAAGAAGTAAGTACATTTTCAAAAAGGGGTTTATATTTCAAAGTACAGTATTTAGAAAGTAATGCAACACTCCTTTCACTTCTAAGAGTGCTTTGAAGTGTTTTAAGACAGTTCTTCTGTTTTGAGAGAAATGCATGTGTGTTCCTCACAAAAGCTACTAAAGATGTAAGTACACTTTCAAAAGGACGTGCTTATCTTTCAAAGTGCAACATTGAGAAAGAAATACAACACTGTTTTCACATCTAACAATGCATTGATGTGTTTGAAGTAACTTCATCTTTTTGAGAGAAACGTATTTGCGTTTCTCAGTAACGTTTCTAAAGAAGTAAGTACACTTTCTTTTTTTAAATTTATTTATTATGTATACAAATTCTGTCTACATGTATGTCTGCAGGCCAGAAGAGGGCACCAGACCTCATTACAGATGGTTGTGAGCCACCATGTGGTTGCTGGGAATTGAACTCAGGACCCATGGAAGAACAGGTAATGCTCTTAACCGCTGAGCCATCTCTCCAGCCCGTAAGTACACTTTCAAAAGAAATGGCTTTTCTTTCAAAGTACAGCATTTTGAAAGAAATGTAATACTCCTTTCACTTCTAACAATACTTTGAATGTTTTAAGACAGTACTTCTCCTTTGAGAGAAACACACGTGCGTTTCTCAATAAGCTTATAAAGAAGTAAGTACACTTTCAAAAGAAAGGGCTTATCTTTCAAAGTACAGCATGTAGAAAGAAATGCAACAGTCCTTTCATTTCTAGAATTGCTTTGAAGTGTTTTAAGACAGTTCTTTTCTCTTGAGACAAACACATATGCATTTCTCACAAAACCTTCTAAAGAAGTAAGTACAATTTCCAAAGAAAGGGCTTATCTATGAAAGTACAGCATTTAGTAAGAAATACAACACTCCTTTCACTTCTACCAATGCTTTGATGTGTTTTAAGACAGTTCACTCTTTTGAGAGAAACACATGTGCATTTCTCACTAAAGATTCTAAAGAAGTAAGTACACTTTCAAAGGGACATTATTATCTTTCAAATTACAGCATTTAGAAAGAAATTCAACACTCTTTTTACTTTTAAGAAAGCTTTGAAGTGTCTGATGTAAGTTATTCTCTTTTGTGTGAAATGCATGTGTCATTTTCGTGAAGGCTTTTAAAAAGGAAAACACACTTTAAAAAATGCACTTATATTTCCAAGTACAGCATTTAGAGAGGAATAGAACACTACTTTCATTTCTAACAATGCCTATAAATTTTTGAATAAAGTGCTTCTCTTTTGAGAGAAATGCATATGAGTTTCTCAAGAAAGCATTTAAGAAGCAAAACACTCTTTCAAAAGAATGTACTTATCTTTCCTACTGTAGCATATAGTAAGAAATGAAACACTCCTTTCACTTCAAACAATGCTTTGAAGGGTTTGAAGAAAATGATTCCCTTTTGAGAGAACCACATGTGTGTTTCTTACTAAAGCTTTTAAAAAGGAAAACAAACTTTCAAAAGAATGTATTTATCTTTCCTAGCACAACATTTAGAGAGAAATGAAAACTTCTTTCACTTCTCACAATATTTGACTTGTTTGAAGGAAGTGGTTCCCTTTTGAGAGATATGTAAGTGCGTTTCTCACCAAAGATTTTAGAAGCAAAACTCACTTTCAAATAAATGTATGTTTTTCCTACTGCAGCAAACAGAAAGAAATGGAACACTTCTTTCACTTCTATCAATGCTTTGTACTGTTTGAAGGAAGTGGTTTTCTTTTGAGTGAAATATATGTTCATTTCTCCCTAAAACTTTTAAGAAGGAACACACACTTTCAAAAGAATGTACTTATCTTCCAAGTACAGTGGTTAGAGACAAATTGAACACTCCTTTCAATTCTAACATTGCTTTTAATTGTTTGAAGAAAGTGCATCTCTTTTGAGAGAAATGATTGTGCATTTCTCAAGAAACCAATGGGCTTTGTGTGAGCTTTGTCAGTTTGGTTGCTCACCTTCCTGGACTTAGGGGGAGCTGGGAGGACCTTGGACTTAACATAGTGAAGGGAACCCTGATGGCTCTTTGGCTTGGAGAGGGGCGGAGTGGGGGTATGGGTGAAAGGGAGGGGAGGGAAGGGGGAGAAGGAGGGGAGGAGATGGACATTTTTAATAAAAAATGAGAAAAAAAACAATAATCAAGCAAAAATTATAGTTGCAATATTTAGTACGTTTATATTTGACAAATTAAGGAAAATACTATATTATCTATTCTATCTTTGTGAGTCTAAGGCTTTATATCTGATTTATTTTTACCATAACTAAGGAAAGCTATAATTATAACTATCTAGTCTTCAACTCCATCAAAGACCCCAGAAGGATATAATATTACCTAAGTAAACAGGAAGTGCATTGCAAGTAACTTCCAATGTTCTAGAAATGACAGAGACATCTCACTGCCTCGACAGTTGCCCAAAATTCTTCTTCTTTTTTTTTTTTTTTTTGGTTTTTCGAGACAGGGTTTCTCTGCAGCTTTAGGGCCTGTCCTGGAGCTAGCTCTTGTAGACCAGGCTGGTCTCGAACTCACAGAGATCTGCCTGCCTCTGCCTCCCGAGTGCTGGGATTAAAGGCGTGCACCACCACTGCCCGGCTCCAAAGTTCTTCTATAACACTGGGGCATCCATCTTCAGCATATAGACCCATAGTATCTGGCAGACTGTTTAAGGAAGCAGGAAATTTGAAGATCTTTTTTGTCTTGTACTGGCAAAGTTCAAGAAAGCTTTTAAGAAGAAAAACACCCTTTCAAAAGAATGTACTTATCTTTCCTACTACAGCATATAGAAAGAAATGGAATACTCTTTTTATTTCTAAAAATGCTTTAAAGTGTTTTAGAAAGTGCTTCTTCTTGACCAGAAGACCCATTGGAGAGGTGAGTGTGCTCCCAACTAGCTGGCAGAAAAGGAGCACAGACACCCTGCAACCCCCTAAACTATCTGGGTATTCAGCAGGGGCTTCTCTCCCCAGATACTGCCTCTCTCTTCTTATCCCATCCCAGCTTGCTTCTTGTCCCCCCTTTCCTTCTTTGGAGACATAGGATCCCCCAACTCAGCCTGCTTTGGAGGTAAAGAACTGGGGGTAAAGTGGGGAGTGCAAGGGCACAGGAGTTCCCTTGTTTCACTGAGCCTGCAATCTGTAAGCCTGCCCTTTTTTCTGTGAAGTTCCTAGCCAGCAAGTGGCCCTGATCCTGTACCAGAAGACCCATTGGAGAGGTTGCTGGCCAGCAAGTGGTCCTGATCCTGAACCAGAAGTTTCACCAGAGAGCATTTGAAGGAAGAGATGGGCAGGCACCGATGCAAGAATTCCTCCAAAAATCTTAAAAACAACATGAAAACACCAGAACCCAGCGACCATATAACAGGAAGACTTGAACACCCTAATCCAGAAGAAGAGGAAAAAACAAACATTATGAAAGTGATAGAGTCCCTTAAACAGGATGTGAAAAACTCTCTTAAAGAAATGGATGAGAAGAATAACAAAAAGTTCAAAGAAATGAATAAATCCCTAAAAGATACCCTACGAAACCAAGAAAAATACAATCAAACAGATAATGGAAACAGTTCAAGACTTGAAAACTGAAATGGAGGCAATGAAGAAAACACAAACCAAGGGATGGCTGGATATGGAAAATCTGGGTAAATTAACAGGGAATACAGAGACAAGTATAACCAACAAAATACAAGAGATAGCAGAAAAACTTTCAGATGCTAAAGACACTACAGAGAAAATAGATGCACTGATCAAAGAAAACAGCAAATCCAAAAAATTCTCATCACAAAACATCCAGGAATCTGGGACATCATAAAAAGACCAAAGCTAAAAATTATAGGGGTAGAAGAAGGAGAAGAATTCTAGCTCAAAGGCCCAGAAAACATATTCAACAAAATTATAGAAAAAAAACTTTCCCAACCTAAAGAAGGATATTCTTATGAAGGTTCAAGAAGTATACAGAACACCGAATAGACAGGATCAAAAAAAAATGACAAAGCTTTATCCAAATTAATAAAAAGGCAGAGAGAGGACAAGCAAATTAACAAGATCAGAAATGAAAAGAGGAATATAACAACAGACACAGAGGAAATTCAGAGAATCATTAGGGCTTACTATAAAAGCTTATATGCCACAAAGTTGGAAAATGTAAAAGAAATGGACTGGTTTTTAGATAAGTACCATTTACTAAAATTAAATAAAGACCAGGTGAACAATTTAAATAGACCTATAAGTCCTGAGGAAATAGAAGCTCTCATTAAAAAAAAAAAAAACTCCCAACCAAAAAAAAGCCTAAGACTTCATGGTTTTAATGCAAAATTTTATCAGAACTTCCAGGAAGAGCTGATACCTATTCTCCTTAATGTGTTTCACATAATAGAATCAGAAGAGCCATTGCCAAACTCTTTTTATAAAGCTACAGTCACCCTGATTCCAAAACCGCACAAAGACCCAACCAAGAAAGAGAATTACAGACCAATCTCACTCATCAACATCGATGCAAAAATTCTTAATAAAATTCTGGCAAACAGAATTCAAGAAGACATTATAAAATTATCCATTTCAATCAAGCAAGCTTCATCCCAGAGATGCACAGCTGATTCAACATACCAAAATCTATCAATGTAATCCATCATATAAATAAACTGAAGAAAAAACCATATGATCATTTCATTAGATGCTGAAAAAGCATTTGACAAAATTCAACATCCCTTTATGATGAAGGTTTTCAAGAGGTTAGGGATACAAGGATCATATGTGAATATAATAAAAGCAATATATAGCAAGCCAACAGCTAATATCAAATTAAATGGAGAGAAACTCAAAGCCATCCCACTAAAATCAGGAAGAAGACAAGGCTGTTTGCTCTCACCAGATCTCTTCAACATAGTTTTTGATGTTCTAGCAATAGCAATAAGACAACATAAGGCTGACATTCAGTTATGCCAGCACCATTTGTTGAAGATGCCCTCTTTCTTCCATTGTATAATTTTAGCTCCTTTGTCGAAAATCAGGTGTTTATATGTTTGTGGATTTATATCCGTGTTTTTGATGTGATTCCATTGGTCAACCAACATCTCTGATTTTTTGCCAATACCCAGCTGCTTTCATTACTGTACCTCTGTAATAGAGTTTGAAGTCAGGGATGCTAATAGCTCTGGAAGTAGTTTTTTATATAGGATTGTATTGGCTATCCTGGGTTTTTTTTGTTTTTCAATATATAGTTGATTATTGTTCTTTCAAGGTCTGTGAAAATTTTTGTTGGGATTTTGATGGTGATTGCATTGAATCTATAGACTGCTTTTGGTAGAATTGCCATCTTTACTATGTTGATCCCACCAATCCAAGAGCATGGGAGATCCTTCCATTTTCTGGTGTCCTCTTCAATTTCTTTCTTCAAAGACTTAAAGTTCTTGTCAAATAGATCTTTCACTTCCTTGGTTAGAGTTACCCCAAGATGCTTTATGCTATTTGTGGCTATAACAAACGTTTATCTTTCTCTGATTTCCCTCTCTGCTTCTTTGTTCTTTGTATATAGGAGGGAAACTGTAGTTTCTTGTAGTTGATCTTGTATCCTGCCACGTTACTAAGGTGATTATCAGCTCTAGGAGTTCTTTGGTAGAGTTTTCGGGGTCACTTATGTATACTATCATATCATCTGCAAATAATGAAAGTTTAACTTCTTCATTTCCAATTCAAATCCCCTTGATCTCCTTATGTTGTCTTATTGCTATTGCTAGAACTTCAGGCACTATATTGAAGAGATATGGAGAGAGTGGACAGCCTTGTCTTGTTCCTGATTTTAGTGGAATGGCTTTAATTTTCTTTCCATTTAATTTGATGTTAGCTGTCAGCTTGCTGTATATTGCTTTTATTATATTTAGGAATGAACCTTGTATCCCCAATCTCTCCAAGATCTTTATCATAAAGGGCTGCTGAATTTTGTCAAATGCCTTTTCAGCATCTAATGAAATGATCATATGGATTTTTCTCTCAGTTTATTTATATTATGGGTTACATTGATAGATTTTCGTATGTTGATCCAGGCCTGCATCCCTGGGATGAAGCCTACTTGATCATAATGAATAATTTTTTTGGATGTGTTCTTGGATTTGGTTTGCCAGTGTTTTATTGAGAATTTTTGCATCAATGTTCATGAGTGACATTGATCTCTAATTCTCTTTTTTGGTTGAGTCTTTGTGTGGTTTTGGTATCAGGGTGACTGTAGCTTCATAAAAGGAGTTTAGCAATGACTCTTCTGTTTCTATTTTGTGAAACACATTAAGAAGTACAGGTTTCAGGTCTTCTTGGAAGTTCTGGTAGAGTTCTGCATTGAAACCATCTGGTCCTGGGCTTTTTTGGTAGGGAGGTTTTTAATGACAGCTTCTAATTCCTCATGACTTAGAGATCTATTTAAATTGTTCACTTGGTCTTGATTTAATTTTGGCATGTGGCACTTATCTAAAAGTATCCATTTCTTTCACATTTTCCAATTTTATGGCATACAGGTTCTTGTAGTAAGATCTAACGATTCTCTGAATTATCTCTAATTTAATTTCTTTATTTTTTCCTTGATCCATGGGTGGTTCATTAGTTGACTTTTTAGTTTCCCTGAGTTTGTACACTTTCTGGGTGTAGAATTGTCATTGAACTTTATTCCATGGTGATCCGACAGTACACAGGTGGTTACTACAATTTCTTTGATTCTATGGATGTTTGCTTTGTTACCAATTATGTGATCAATTTTTGAGGAGGTTCTATGAGATGCTGAGAAGAAGGTATATTCTTTTCTGTTTGGGTGGAATGTTCTATAGGTGTCTATTAAGTCCATTTAATTTATTACATCTGTTAGTTCTCTTATTTCTCTCTTAAGTTCTGTCTGGTTTACCTGTCCACTCATGATAGAAGAGTTTTGAAATCTCCTATGATTAGAGTGTGGGGTTTGATGTGTTGTAGTTATGTTTCTTTTTTTCTTTTTTCTTTTTTAAGCAGACTGTGAGATTTATTACTAAACATGATTTGGTAGGGTACAGGAGAACACCGTGAAAGCCCTCAGAAGTGTAGGGCTTGCCACTTGTTCAGGAATTATTAGGAATATATTTGACCCCACAGCCATCAGGAATCAGTAGCTTCTCTGCAACTATGTCTTCAAATTTATCTGCATTAAACTTAGTAAAGCCCCATTTCTTTGAGATGTGGATCTTCTGGAGGCCAGAGAACTTGAACTTGGCTCTACAAAGAGCCTCAATCACATGTTCCTTATTCTGCAGCTTAGTGTGGATGTACTAGATGACCTGGCCAATATGAACCTTGGCCACTGTGCCCTGGAACTTCCCAAAGGACCACAATACCTGTCTGGAGGCTGTCGGCCCCAGCACAGGAGAACATCTTGTTGATTCGGATGACATGAAAAGGGTGAAGCCTCACTAGAATATGAAAGCCATCTTTGCCACAACTCTTTACCATGTATTTGTTGGCACAAACACGGGCAGCCTCCAGAGCTTCAGAAGAGAGTTTTTCGTATTTATCTGACACCATGTCCCCACAAATAGGGAATTCATCAACTTTTGCCTTCTTCTGTCCCAAGTCAGAGATGCAGATTTTAGCATCAGGGACACCTCGGCAGAAGCAAGACCTTGGGTATGGCTTGTTCTTACAATACTGATAACACCGGACAGGGTGGCGACCCATGATGACAATAGGACCATTGGTAGCATGCCAGAGGAAAAGAGCACTAATGTTTCTTTTACATATGTGGGTGCTTTTATATTAGGGGTGTAGATATTCAGGATTGAGACTTCCTCCTGATGAATTGTTCCTGTTATGAGTATAAAGTGTCCTTCTCCATCTCTTCTTATTGATGTTAGTTTGAAATCAATTTTTTTAGATTAATATCTAGTATTAATATCTAGTATTAATATCTAGTATAGCCACACTTGCTTGTTTCTTTGGTCCATTTGATTGAAAAACTTTTCCCAACCCTTTACTCTGAGGTAGTGTCTGGCTTTCAGTTTGAGGTGTGTTTTTTGTAAACAGCAGAATGTTGGATCCCATTTTCAAATCCATTCTCTTAACCTGTGCCTTTTTATAGATGAATTGAATCCATTGATATTAAGTGATATTGATGGCCATTGGTTGTTAACTCTCATTATTTTTTCTGGTAGTAGAGTTTGTGTGTTTCCCTTCTTTGAGTTGTGCTGGTGGAGGATTTTCAGATGCTTGTGTTATTATGGGTGTTGCTGGCTTCCTTGGTTTGTAGTTTACCTTCTAGTACTTTCTGTGTGGCTGGGTTTGTGGCTATGTATCATTTAAATCTACTTTTTGTCCTGGAATATCTTTTTTCTCCATTGATGGTGAATGCAAGCTTTGCTGGGTATACTAGTCTGGGCTTGCATCCATGTTCCCTTAGTGTCTGCAGCATATCTATCCAAGAACTTCTGGCTTTCATGGTTTCCATTGAGAAGTCAGGTGTAATTCTGATAGGTTTCTCTTTATATGTTACTTGACCTTTTTCCTTTGCAGCTCTTAATATTTCTGTTCTTTATTCTGTATGTTTTTTGTTTTTATTATTATATGGCAAGGGGATGCTTTCTTTTGATCCAGTCTATTAGGTGTTCTTTATGCTTCTTGCACCTTCATAGGAATATCGTTCTTTAGCTTGGGAAAGTTTTCTCCTATAATTTTGCTGAATATGTTTTCTGGACCTCTGAGCTGTAATTCTTCTCCTTCTTTTCCCCTATTATTCTTAGGGATGGTCTTTTCATAGTGTCCCAGATTTCCTGGATGTTTTGTGTTAAGAATTTGTTGGATTTGTTATTTTCTTTAATCAATGAGTTCATTTCCTTTATAATATCTTCAGAGTCTGAGATTCTTTCTTATGTCTCTTCTATTCTGTTGGTTATGCTTGTCTCTGTAGTTCCTGTTCATTTATCCAGATTTTTCATATCAAGCCTTTCCTTGGTTAGTGTTTTCTTCATTACCTCCATTTCATTTTTCAAGTCTTAAACTGTTTCCCTTGTCTATTTGATTGCTTTTTCTTGGCTTTCTTGGATATCTTTGAGAGATTTATTCATTTCCTCTACCTTCATGTCTCTCCATTTCTTTAAAGCAGTTTTTCACATCCAGCTTAAGGTCCTCTATTATTTTCATAATGTTACATTTAAATTCAATTTCTTTTACTTCTTCTGGAATAGGGTGTTAAGTCTTCTTGTTGCATGATCCCAAGATTTTGGTGTTGTCATGTTGCCTTTCAGGTTGTTAGAGAAATTTTTGCATTGGTGACTCTCTGTCTCTTCCTTCAAATGCAGCCAGGAGAGTCTTGGCGTCTTTGTCCAATCTGTGCTGTGACTGACACTCTGGGTGCATCTCCTCAGTGCTGGAGCAGGAACAGTTCCTGGGCCAAGGACCTCACAGGCAAAAGGGTGAACTTGGAGGGAGGGAAGGTTCATGTGGAACAAAGAAGCCCCTACAGCAGGAGCTGGAGAGGCCCTGTGCTCCTTTCCCAGACTGTCTGCCATGGGATGGCACTCACTCACCAGTCTAGATTGATCTCCTCAGCATAGGAAAGGGGACTCCTGGTTGTACAAGGACCCCGCAGACAAAAGGGTAAACCCTCTGGGTTGAAAACCTCAGTGCAGGAGCAGGAACTATTCCTGGGCCAAGGACCTTGCAGCCAATAGGGCAGGCTTGGGGGAGGCAGGGTCATGTGGAACAAAGATGCCCCTGGAGCAGGAGCTGAAGTGACCCTGTGCTCCCTTCTAGGGACCTCAACCCTCTGTGTGGAAAGCCTCAGTCAAGAAGCACTTTCTTGGACCCCCTACACTTCCTAGTCTTCCGGCTGGGGCTAGTCTCCCGGGCTACTGCCTCTCTCTTCCTACCCCACCCAGCTTGCATCCAGAAAAACCATCCCTTCTTCCTCCCCTCTTCAGGTTCATAACATTTCCAGCTCAGCCCTACCAGGGTGCTGGGACTGTATAGGGACTGCAACCGGCAGGCTGAAGTTTCTTTGCTTCAATAGCCTGCCTGCAGCAAGGTAAGCCCTCTCGGAACTCCCCGGCCAGCAAAGACACCGGATATTAGCACCAGAAGACACATCTGGGAGATGAGTGACTTCCTGACCCCTTGGCAGCAGCCTGGGAGACAGAGCACAGCCACTCCCTGACCCCCTACACTTCCTAGTCTTCCGGCTGGGGCTAGACTCCCTGGCTACTGCCTCTCTCTTCCTACGCCACCCAACTTGCACCCAAAAAACCGTCCCTTCTTCCTCCCCTCTTCGGGTTCATAACATCTCCAGCTCAGCCCGATCAGGGCCCTGGGAATGTGTAGGGAGGGCAACCAGCGGGTGGGAGTTTCTTTGTTTCAACAGCCTGCCTGCAGCAAGGTAGGCCCTCTCTGAACTCCCGGCCAGCAAAGACACCGGATATTAGTACCAGAAGACACATCTGGGAGCAAAGACACTGGATCTTAATACCAGAAGACACATCTGGGAGGCATCCCTCAGCTACCAGGAATCCCTGATTCAGTGCTGTAGAGTCCCATCTGGACGGCCTTCCCTAGCATATTAAGTGTCCTAACCATGTACCAAGGCCACCTACCTAGAGGGGTGAGAGGCTGCCCTCCAGGGAGGTCTGAGGATTCTAGCAATGGAGTGTGGGCTCCTTCAGATTGTGCTGCAAGGAATAGCTCCTGCTCCAGCACTGAGGAGATGCACACAGATTCAGTCAGAGCAAAGATTGGACCAAGTCAACAAGTCTCTCCTAGCTCCATTTGTAGGAAGAGATGTACAGGCGCCAATGCAAGAACTCCTCCAACAACCACAAAGGCAACATGACATCACCAGAATCCAGACATCCCGAAACAACAAGAATTGAACACCATACTCCAGAAAAAACAGAAATCGACCTTAAACAGTACATTATGAAAATAATAGAGGACCTTAAACAGGAGGTAAAAAAACTGCCATAAAGAAATGGAGATGACAAACAAAAAGGTAGACGAAATAAATAAATCTCTCAACGATACCCAAGAAAAACAAGACAAAGCAATCAAACAGATAAGGGAAACATTACAAGACCTGAAAAATGAAATGGAGGTAATGAAGAAAACACAATCCGAGGGAAGACTGGAAATGGAAACTCTGAGTAAATGAACAGAAACTACAGAGACAAGTATTACCAAAAGAATACAAGAGATGGAAGAAAGAATCTCGGACTCTGAAGATATTATAGAGGAAATAAACTCACAGATTAAAGAAGAAAACAAATCCAACAAATTCTTAACACAAAATATCCAGGAAATCTGGGACACCATGAAAAGACCAAACCTAAGAATAATTGGGGTAGAAGAAGGAGAAGAATTACAACTCAAAGGCCCAGAAAATATACTAAACAAAATTATAGAAGAAAATTTCCCCAACCTAAAGAAGGATATTCCTATGAAGGTACAAGAAACCTACAGAACACCAAATAGAATGGATCAAAAGAAAGCATCCCCATGCCATATGATAATCAAAACACAAAACATACAGAATAAAGAACAGATATTAAGAGCTGCAAGGGAAAAAGGTCAAGTAACATATAAAGAGAAACCTATCAGAATTACACCTGACTTCTCAATGGAAACCATGAAAGCCAGAAGGTCTTGGATAGATGTGCTGCAGACATTAAGGGAACATGGATGCAAGCCCAGACTACTATACCCAGCAAAGCTTGCGTTAACCATCGATAAAGAAAACAAGATATTCCAGGACAAAAACAAACAAGACGTAGCCATAAATCCAGCTTTGCAGAAAATAATAGAAAGAATATCACAAACCAAAGAATCCAACAATGCCCACAATAACTCAGACATCTAGCGATTCTTCACCAGCACAACTAGAAAAAGGGAATCACACAAACCTACTACAAAAAAAAATGACCGGAGTTAACAACCACTGGTCATTAATATCCCTTAATATCAATGGACTCAAATCACCTATAAAAAGGCACAGGCTAAGATATTGGATACAAAAACAGGATCCAACATGCTGCTGTTTACAAGAAACACACCTTAACCACAAAGACAGACATATACTAAGAATAAAGGATTGGGAAAGGTTTATCAAGCAAATGGACTTAAGAAACAAGCGGGTGTGGTCATACTAATTTCTAACAAAGTTGACTTCAAACTAAAACCAATCAGAACAGATGGAAAGGGACACTTTATACTCATAAGAGGAAAAATCCTTCATAATGAAGTCTCAGTCCTGAATATCTATGCCCCTAATAAAAAAGCAACCACATATGTAAAAGAAACATTACACTTTTCTCTCCCCATCTTCCCTTGGCCCAGTCTTGCCCAACCCTCAAGTTCCCAATTTTGCCTGGCGATCGTGTCTACTTCCAATATCCAGGAGGATTACTATAGCTTTTTTGGGGAGTTCACCTTCTTATTATCTTCTCAAGGATCCCAAATTTATAGGCTTGATGTCCTTTAATTATGGCTAGAAACCGACTATGAGTGAGTACATCCCATGTTCATCTTTATGGGTCTGGGTTACCTCACTCAGAATAGTGTTTTCTATTTCCATCCATTTGCCTGCAAAATTCAAGATGTCATTGTTTTTTACCGCTGAGTAGTATTCTAGCATGTATATATTCCACAGTTTCTTCATCCATTCTTCCACTGAAGGGCATCTAGGTTGTTTCCAGGATCTGGCTATTACAAATAATGCTGCTATGAACATAGATGAGCATATGCTTTTGTTGTATGATTGGGCATCTCTTGGGTAGATTCCCAATAGTGGAATTGCTGGGTCCTGGGGTAGGTTGATCCCAAATTTCCTGAGAAACCGCCACACTGCTTTCCAAAGTGGTTGCACAAGTTTGCATTCCCACCAGCAATGGATGAGTGTACCCCTTACCCCACAACCTCTCCAGCAAAGGTTATTATTGGTGTTTTGGATTTTAGCCAATCTGACAGGTGTAAGATGATTGGGAGAGAAAAGTGTGAAGGGGAGAACGGGGGGAGCTCGGAGGAATGGGGTGCTTGGGATATAGGAAGGGTGGATATGGGAGCAGGGAAGCATATATCTTAATTTAAGGAGCTACCTGAGGGTTGTCAAGAGACTTGACCCTAGAGGGGTTCCCAGGTTTCCAGGGAGACGCCCCCAGTTAGTTCCTTGGGCAGTTGAGGAGAGGGAGCCTGAAAAGGCCAGTTCCTATAGCCATACTGATGAATTTCTTGCATATCACCATAGAACCTCCACCTGACGATAGATGAAGAAAATGGCAGAGCCCCACATTGGAGCACCGGACTGAGCTCCCAAGGTCCTGATGAGGAGCAGAAGGAGAGAGAACATGAGAAAGAAAGTCAGGACCGTGAGGGAACCTCCATCTGGCGACAGATGGGGAAGGTGACTGAGCCCCACATTGGTGCACTGGACTGAGCTCCCAAGGTCCTGATGAGGAGCAGAAGTAGCGAGAACATGAGGGAGAAAGTCAGGAACGAGAGGGGTGCGTTCACTCATGGAGACGGTGGGACAGAACTAATGGGAGATCACCAACTCCAGTTGGAATGGGACTGATGGATCATGCGACCAACCCCGTCTCTCTGAATGTGGCCAACAGCGGGGGCTGACTGAGAAGCAAAGGACAATGGCTCTGGGCTCTGATTCTTCTGCATGGACGGGCTCTGTGGGAGCCTTCTCAGCTTGGTCGATCACCTTCCTGGACCTGGGGGGAGTTGGGAGGACCTTGGTCTTAGCATAGAGTGGGGAACCCTGATGGCTCCTTGGCCTTGAGAGGGAGGGAGGGGAGGTATGGGTGGAGGGGAGGGGAGGGAAGGGGGAGAAGGAGGGGAGGGGAGGGAAGGGGAAGAAGGAGGGGAGGGAAGGGGGAGGAGGAATCCAAAACACCAATAATAACCTTTGCTGGAGAGGTTGTGGGGTAAGGGGAACACTCATCCATTGCTGGTGGGAATGCAAACTTGTGCAACCACTTTGGAAAGCAGTGTGGTGGTTTCTCAGGAAATTCAGGATCAACCTACCCCAGGACCCAGCAATTCCACTTTTGGGAATATACCCAAGAGATGTCCAATCATACTACAAAAGCATTTGTTTAGTTATGTTCATAGCAGCATTATTTGTAATAGCCAGAACCTGGAAACAACCTAGGTGCCCTTCAGTGTAAGAATGGATGAAGAAACTGTGGAATATATACATATTAGAATACTACTTAGCGATAAAAAACAATGACATCTTGAATTTTGCATGCAAATGGATGGAAATAGAAAACACTATTCTAAGTGAGGTAACCCAGACCCAAAAGATGAACATTGGATGTACTCACTCATAATCGGTTTCTAGCCATAATTAAAGGACATCGAGCCTATAATTCGTGATCCTTGAGAAGATGATAAGAAGGTGAACTCAAAGAAAAACATATAGTTATCCTCCTGGATATTGGAAGTAGACAAGATTGCTGGCCAAAAATTGGGAACTTCGGGGTGGGGTGGGATGGTGGCAAGGGGAGATGGGGAGAGCAAAGTGTGAAGGGGAGGATGGGGAGAGCTTGGTGGAATGGGATGCTTGGGATATAGGAAGGGTGGATATAGGAGCAGGGAATCATATATCCTAATTAAGGGAGCCATCTTAGGGTTGTTAAGAGACTTGACTCTAGAGGGGTTCCCAGGTATCCAGGGAGATGCCCCCAGCTAGTTCCTTGGGCAGCTGAGGAGAGGGAGCCAGAAAAGGCCAGATCCTATAGCCATACTGATGAATTTCTTGCATATCACCATAGAACCTTCATCTGGCGTTGGATGGAGATAGAGACAGAGCTCCACATTGGAGCACCGGACTGAGCTCCCAAGATCCTGATGAGGAGCAGAAGGAGGGAGAACATGAGAAATTCAGTACCCTGAGGGGTGCGTTCACCCACTGAGACGGTGGTACAGAACTAACGCAAGATCACCAAGACCAGTTGGAATTGGACTGATGCAACATGCGACCAAACAGGACTCTCTGAATGTGGCTGATGGTGGTGGCTGACTGAGAAGCCAAGGACAATGGCGATGGGCTTGGACTCTACGGCATGGACGGGCTCTGTGTGAGCCCTGTCAGTTTTGTTGCTCTCCTTCCTGGACCTGGGGGGAGTTGGGAGGACCTTGGACTTAACATAGTGAAGGGAACCTTGATGACTCTTTGGCCTGGAGAGGGAGGGAGTGGGGGTATAGTTGGAAGGGAGGGGAGGGAAGGGGAAAGAGGAGGGGAGGAGATGGAAATTTTTAATAAAAAATGAGGAAAAAAAATAAAGGAGGCCATCTGTAATGTAATGTGGCCTCTATTAAATACACTATAATTTACAAAGAAAAAAAGAAGCACTTTCTTTAAATTGTTGAAAGTATTGTTTGAAGTAAAAGGAGTGTTCCATTACACTCTATATTCTGTAGCATGGAAGATTAGCACATTCTTTTTAAATTGGTTTATCTTCTTAAAGGAACTGTGAGTTTCCCTCAAAGAAACCTATGAAGCTTCCTGAAAAAAACTCATGTTACTTTTTAGTTTTCTCTTCACTTTTAGCATTTTTATCAGCTTTTGTAAAAAATGAAAATACTTTTCTCTCTAAAGATAAGCACTTTCTTTAAACTGTTCAAACCATTGTTTGAATAAAAGAGTGTTCTATTTCTGTCTATATGCTATAGTTTTAAAGATAAGCATATTCTTTTTAAAGTTTATTAGCTTCTTAACAGAACCATGAGTTTCCCTCAAAGAAACACAGGAAGCTTTCTGAGAAAGATACATGTTACTTTTTAGTTTTCCCTTCACTGTTAGAACCTTTATAAGCTTTCGTTTAAAAAGCACATGCGTTTCTCTCTAAAGATTAGCATTTTCTTTGGATTGTTCAAAGCTTTGTTAAAACTAAAAAGAGTGTTTCATTTCTGTCTTTGTGCTGTAGTATTAAAGATAAGTACATAATTTTGAAAGTGTATTTAGCTTCTGAACAGAACCTTGAGTTTTCCTCAAATAAATACATGAACCTTTATGAGAAAGATGCATGTTACTTTTCAGCCTTCTCTTTACTGTTAGCACCTTTATGAGCTTTCTTGAAAAAAGCACATGCATTTATCTTTAAAGAGAACCACTTTCTTTAACCTCTTCAAAGCAGTTTAGAAGTAAAAGGAAGGTTCTATTGGCTATAGTGTGAAAGATAAGCACATTCTTTTGAAACTGTATTTGGCTTCTTAACAGAACCATGAGTTTTCCTCAAAAAAAAAAAAAAAACCGCAAAGATTTCTAAAAAAAGATTCATGTTCCTTTTCAGCTTTATTTTCACAGTTAGCACCTTTATAAGCTTTCATGAAAAATGCATATGCATTTCCCTCTAAAGAGAAACACTTCCTTTAAACTGTTCAAAGCATTGTTAAAAGTAAAAGGGGCATTCTATTACACTCCATATGCTGTAGTGTGAAAGATAAGCACATTATTTTGAAAGTGTATTTAGCTTCTTAACAGAACAGTGAGTTTCTCTCAAATAACCACAGGAAGCTTTCTGTGGAAGAGGCATGTTCCTTTTCTCTTTTCCCTTCACTGTTAGCCCCTTTATAAGCTTTTGTTCTGAAAAACACAAATACTTTTCTTTCAAAAAAGAAGCACTTCCTAGAAACTGTTCAAAGAAGTGTTAGATGAAAAAGAGTGTTCCATTACATTTTATAGTGTGAATGATAAGCACATTCTTTTGAAAGTTTATTTAGCTTCTTAACATAATAGTGAGTTTCCCTTAAAGAAACACAGTAATATTTCTGAGGAGATGAATGTTACTTTTTAGTTTTCTCTTCACTTTTAGCACCTTTATAAGCTTACATGAAAAATGTTCATGCATTTCTCTTTACAGCGAAGCACTTTCTTTTAATTGTTCAATGCATTGTTAAGAGTAAAAGGAGTATTCCTTTTCTGTCTAAATGCTATAGTTTTAAACATAAGCATATTCTTTTGAAAGTGTATTTCGGTTCTTAACAGAACTGTGAGTTTTCCTCAAAGAAACACAGAATGCTTTCTGAGAAATATGCTTGTTAATTTTCAGTTTTCTCTTCTCTATTAGCACCTTTATAAGGATTTGTAAAAAATGTACATGTCTTTCTCTCGAAAGATAAGCACTTTTTTTAAACTGTTCATAGCATTTTTAAGAGTTAAAGTAGTGTTCCATTACACTCTATATGCTGGAGTTTAAAAGATAAGCCCATTCTTTAAAAAATTTATTTAGCTTAGCTTCATTACAGAACCCTGAAATTCCATTAAAAAAAAAACACAGGAAGCTTCCTGAGAAAGACATATGTAACTTTTTAGCTTTCTCTTCATTGTTAACACCTTTATAGGCTTTCGTGAAAAAAGCACGAGTTTCTGTCTAAAGAGAAGCAGTTTCTTTAAACAGTTCAAAGCATTTCAAGAGGACTGTTCCATTCCTAAATATATTCTATAGTTTTAAAGATAAGTACAATCATTTTAAACTATGTTTAACTTCTTAGTAAACCATGAGTTTCCCTCAAAGAAACATACAAAGCTTTCTTAAAAGGACTTACGTTACTTTTCAGATTTCTCTTCACTATTAACACCTTTATAAGTGTTCATGAAAAACACACAGGTGTTTCTCTGTAATGAGTAGCACATTCTTTAAACTGTTCAAAGTATTGGTAGAAGTAAAAGAGCTTTCCATTACACTCTATATTCTGTAGTTTCAAAGATAACCATATTCTTTCTAAAGTGCATTTGGCTTCTTAATAGAACCATGAGGTTCTTTCAAAGAAACACACTAAACATTCTGAGAGTCATGTAAATTTTCAGTTTTCTCTTCACTGTTAGCAACTTTATAAGTTTTTGTGAAAAATGTACATGTGTTTCTCTCTAGAAAGAAGCACTTTTTTAACTATTCAAAGCATTGGTAGAGGTAAAATGAGTGTTACATTACACTCTGTATGTTGTAGTGTGAAAGATAAGCACATTCTTTTGAAAGTGTATATACTTCATAACAGAACTGTGAGTTTCCCTCAAACACATGAATCTTTCTGAGAAAGACGCTTGTTACTTTTAAATTTTCTCCTCACTGTTGGCACATCAATAAGCTTTTGTGAAAATGCACATGCATTTCTCTCTAAAGAGGAGCACTTTTTAAAACTATTCAAAGCACTTTTAGAAGGAAAATGAGTGTTATATTTCTCTCTATATGTAGTAATGTGAAAGATAAGCACATCTTTTATTTATTTATATATTTATTAAAAATTTCCACCTCCTCCCCTCCTCCTATTTCTCTCCTACTCTCTGCTTCCCTTCCCTCTTTCTCTCCAGTCCTAAGAGGAGTCAGGGTTTCCTGCCCTGTCAGAAGTCCAAAGTCCTCCCCCCTCCATCCAGGTCTAGGAAGGTGAGCATCCAAACAGACTAGGCTCCCACAAGGCCAGTACATGTAATAGAATCAAAGCTCAGTGCCATTGTCCTTGGCTTCTCAGTTAGCCCTCATTGTCAGCCACATTCAGAGAGTCTGGTCTGATCACATGCTCCATCAGTCCGAGTTCAGCTAGCCTTGGATCCCATTAGATCAGTTTCATTGTCTCAGTGGGTGGGCGCACCCCTCATGGTCCTGACTTCCTTCTCATTTTCTCCCTCCTTCTGCTCCTCATTTGGACCTTGGGAGTTCAGTCCAGTGACCCAACAGTGGATAGAGACAGTGGTTCTCTGTCTCTATCTCCATCCATCACCGGATAATGGTTCTATGGTGATATGCAAAATATTCATCAGTGTGGCTATGGGATAAGGCCAGTTCAGGAACCCACTACTCTGCTGCCCATGGAACTAGTTGGGGAAATATCCTTTGATACCTGGGAATCCCTCTAGAGCCAAGACTCTAACAAACCCTAAAATAGCTCCCTTGGTTAGGATAACTTCTTCCCTGCTCCCATATCCACCCTTCCTCCATCTCAATTATCCCATTCAACCAAGTTGTCCCATATCCTATCCTTCTCCCTTTTCTTTCCCCATCTTCATTTCTCCCCAATCCACCCCCACCCCTCTGCTCCCAACTTTTGCCAGACAATCTTGTAAACTTCCAATATCCAGGAGGATAACTATATGTTTTTCTTTAGGTTCACCTTCTTATTTAGCTTCTCCAGGATCACGAACTATAGACTCAATATTCTTTGTTTATGGCTAGAATCTGCTTTTGAGTGAGTATATACCATATTCCTCCTTTTGGGTCTGGGTTATATCACTCAGTAAATTATTTTCTGTTTCCATCCTTTGCATGCAAAGTTCAAAATGTCATTGTTTTTTACCGCTGAGTAGAACTCTAAAGTGTATATGTGCCACACCTTCTTTATCCATTCCTCTATTGAGGGGCACCTAGGTTGTTTACAGGTTCTGGCTATTACAAATAATGCTACTATGAACATAGTTGAACAAATGCTTTCGTAGTATGATTGGGCATCTCTTGTGTATATTCCCAAGAGTGCAATTGCTGGTTTCTGAGGTAGGTTAATTCCCAGTTTCCTGAGAAACCACCACACTGATTTCCAATGTGTTTTCACAAGTTTACATTCCCACCAGCAATGGATGAGTATACCCCTTACTCCACATCCTCTCCAGCAAAGGCTATCATTGGTGTTTTTGATTTTAGCCATTCTGACAGGTGTAACATGGTATCTCAAAGTTGTTTTGATTTGCATTTCCCTGATAGTTAAGGAGGTTGAGTATGACCTTAAGTGTCTTTTGGCCATTTGAAATTCTGCAGTTAACTATTCTCTGTTCAGTTCACTGCCCCATTTTTAATTGGGTTAATTAGAGTTTTAATGTCTAGTTTCTTGAGTTCTTTATATATTTTGGAGATCAGACCTTTGTCTGATGTGGGGTTAGTAAAGGTCTTCTCCCATTCTGTAGGTTGCCTTTTTTGTGTAAATGACAGTGTCCTTTGCAATACAGAAGCGTCTCCATTTTAGGAGGTCCCGTTTATTCATTGTTGCCCTTATTGTCTATGCTACTGGGGTTATACGTAGGAAGTGGTCTCCTGTGCCCATGTGTTGCAGACTACTTCCCACTATCTCATCTATCAGGTTCAGCATGGTCAGATTTATATTGAGGTCTTTAACCCATTTGGACTTAAGTTTTGTGCATGGTGATAGATATGGATCTATTTTCATTCTTCAACAGGTTGACATCCAGTGGTGCCAGCACCGTTTATTAAAGATACTTTCTCTCTTCCATTGTATAAGTTTAGCTCATTTGTCGAAAATCAGGTGTTCATAGGCTTTTTAATTAATATCCACATCTTCAATTCGATTCCATCTTTGTTTTTATGCCAATACCAAGCTGTTTTCATTACTGTAGCTCTGTAATAGAGTTTGAAGTCATTGATGGTAATGCCTCTGGAAGTATTTCTATTGTATAGGATTGTTTTGGCTATGCTGGTTTTTTTCCCATATAAAGTTGATTATTGTCCTCTCAAGATTTGTGAAGAATTTTGTTGGGACCTTGATGGGGATTACATTAAATCTATAGATTGCTTTTGGTAGAATTGCCATATTTACTTTGTTGATCCTCCCAATCCATGAGCAAGGGAGATCCTTCCATTTTCTGGTATCCTCTTCAATTTCTTTCTTCAAAGACTTAAAGTTCTTGTCATATAGAACTTTCACTTCCTTGGTTAGAATTATCCCAAGATGTTTTTTGCTATTTGTGGCTATTGTGAAAGGTGATGCTTCTCTTATTTCTCTCTCTTCTTCTTTATCCTTTGTGTATAGGAGGGCCCCTGATTTTTTGGAGTTGATCTTGTATCCTTCCACATTACTAAAGGTATTTATCAGCTGTAGTCATTCTTTGGTAGAGCTTTTGGAATCGCTTATGTACACTATCATATCATCTGCAAATAACAAAAGTTAACTTCTTCCTTTCCAATTCTAATCCCCTTGATCCCCTTGTTTTGTCTTATTGCTATTGCTAGAACTTCAAGTACTATATTGAAGAAATAAGGAGAGAGTAGACAGCCTTGTCGTGTTCCTGATTTTAGTGGAATGGCTTTAATTTTCCCTCCATTTAATTTGATCTTAGCGGTCGGCTTGCTGTATATAGCTTTTATTATATTTAGGTATGATCCTTATATCCCTAATCTCTCGAAGACCTTTATCATAAAGGGGTGTTGAATTTTCTCAAATGCTTTTTCAGCATCTAATGAAATGATCATATGTTTTTTCTTTCAGTTTATTTATATGATGGATTACATTGATAGATTTTTTTATTAAAAATTTCTGCCTATTTCCCGCCTCCCATTTAAACTCCTTCCCCTTCTATCCCCCCTCCCTCTCTTGTCCAAAGAGCAGTAAGGGTTCCCTGCCATGTGGGAAGTCCAAGTTCCTCCCCCCTCCATCCAGGTCCAGGAAGGTGAGCATCCAAACAGGCTACCCCCCCCAAAGCCAGTATGAGTAGTAGGATCCAAATCCAGTATCATTGTCCTTGGCTTCTCAGCAGCTCTCATTGTCCGAAATGTTCAGGGAGTCTGGTTTTATCCCATGCTTTTTCAGTCCCAGTCCAGCTGGCCTTGGTAAGCTCCACATAGATCAGCCCCAACATCTCAGTGGATGGGAACACTCCTCGCAGTCGAGACTTTCTTTCTCATGTTCTTGCTCCTTCTGCTTCCTCATCAGGACCTTGGGAGCTCAGTTCGGTGCTCCAATGTGGAGCTCTGTCTCTATCTCCATCCAACGCCAGATGAAGGTTCTATGGTGATATGCAAGAAATTCATCAGTATGGCTCTAAGATCTGTCCTTTTCTGGCTCCTTCTCCTCAGCTGCCCAAGGAACTAGCTGGGAGCATCTCCCTGGATACCTGGGAACCCCTCTAGAGTCAAGTCTCTTAACAACCCTAAGATGGCTCCCTTAATTAGGATATATGATTCCCTGCTCCTATATCCACCCTTCATATATCCTAAGCATCTCATTCCACCAAGCTCTCCCCATCCTCCTCTTCACACTTTTCTCTCCCCATCTCCCCTTGCCACCATCCCACCCCACCCCGAAGTTCCCAATTTTTGGCCGGCAATCTTGTCTACTTCCAATATCCAGGAGGATAACTATATGTTTTTCTTTGAGTTCACCTTCTTATCATCTTCTCAAGGATCACGAATTATAGGCTCGATGTCCTTTAATTATGTCTAGAAACCGATTATGAGTGAGTACATTCCATGCTCATCTTTTTGGGTCTGGGTTACCTCACTTAGAATAGTGTTTTCTATTTCCATCCATTTGCATGCAAAATTCAAGATGTCATTGTTTTTTATCGCTAAGTAGTATTCTAATATGTATATATTCCATAGTTTCTTCATCCATTCTTCCACTGAAGGGCACCTAGGTTGTTTCCAGGTTCTGGCTATTACAAATAATGCTGCTATGAACATAGTTGAACAAATGCTTTTGTAGTATGATTGGGCATCTCTTGGGCAAATTCCCAAAAGTGGAATTGCTGGGTCCTGGGGTAGGTTGATCCCGAATTTCCTGAGAAACTGCCACACTGCTTTCCAAAGTGGTTGCACAAGTGTGCATTCCCACCAGCAATGGATGAGTGTACCCCTTACCCCACAACCTCTCCAGCAAAGGCTATCATTGGTGTTTTTGATTTTAGCCAATCTTACAGGTGTAAGATTTTATCTCAAAGTTGTTTTGATTTGCATTTCCCTGATAGTTAAGGAGGTTGAGCATGACCTTAAGTGTCTTTTGGCAGAATCAGGCTTAGCCAGGTAGAAGAGCATGGAGGATTCCTGCTGCCATACAGAGAGATGTTTCCAGACTGCACAGTGCTCTGTGCATTAGATTTGGCTATAACTTCGATGAAAAGAGTTTCTGTGCTGCACGCTCAGTCTTAGAATTAAACTGCTGAGTGAAGCTCCAATGTGGACTGCTGTGTGCCTGGAACTGTGTGTGGCTCAGGGACACCAAATGACAAAGACAGGAACAGCTCAGCAGGAGTGGCTCTGGCTGTGCTCCCCCATGCTGAACTGTGCTGATCTCAGGCAGGATCTATTGTAATTACCATAATAACAGTGCAGTTAAGGTTTAGACTGGGCAGGACACAGGTGGTACCATATTACCTCTACATGGCATGACTTAAGTTTTTAAGAAGTGCTTAGCATTTTAAGAAGTGCTCCTGGATAGTAAAAAAATTACAGATTCACAATAGGACAGATTCAGACATAAAAGACCTTTAAATGAGTCACAATGTTGGATGAATATATGTAGGCTTGAGAGAGAGAAAAATATAGAGAATAAAGTTAATGCCTTTTTAAAAAGGATAAAGTCTTTAAAGAGACAGAATAAAGTAAAGTGATAGAGTAAAAAATAAGCCACGTAAAAAATGGAAAATTCGCAGAGAGTCTGTATTATGTATTTTATTGTGTTTTCTTTGAAATTTTTTACTGTAAAGGAGCTAAATACAGAGAGATATTTCATTATATGGGCTGCCAGGCTAGACCAGAATGGACATCTTAACAGTATGACTTCAGAATTTGAATCTAAGAACATCATGCTTTGGAAAAGAGATTCTTCTTTTATTTTCACAGAGGATGAGACTCTGTGGATTGCTTCTATCCCAATATGGTATGATAGACCATGCCCTCCTGAAAGGTTGCTGTGAATACCCTCAAAAACCTACTTCACTCAACTGCTGACTAAGAGGAACCTGGCATACAGATTATACCATAAAAAACCTAAATAACAGCGCCCCCATTCAGCATGAAGCAATTTGGAGAGAAATAACTACATCCATATTCCGAGATAATGTTTATAAATGTTCTTTTACATTTAAAGGGGGATATGATATAGATATGAATAATTTACATTGGTATAAATTTTGATTTATTGATATAAGGTTAATTTTGTTATATGTATATGTATTTCTGATATTGATTAAGGTATTGTGATTGTGTAGTTCATTTAAAAATGTAATGTTTAATTAGGAAATATAGGTTGTTAATGAATAATCATTGATAATAGTCAAGCTTGTAGTCATGTTAGATTTTCTAGATATACAAAGATATATTTCTTCATATCTTTCAAAGACTACAGAACATGGCATTTAAGATGTTTTAATAACTTAGGGCTTTTCATGACAATGAGACACGTCTGTTCCTGGAAGCACCAATCTACTTCAAGAAGATGAGCATCAAAGAGGCTCTTTTATGGAGTTTGATAGCCATTTGGGCAAGAAACTGCTCTTGCCTGGACTGTTGCATAAACTGGACACAAAGAACCCACAGAGAGAGGACTGCTGAACCTGCCTAAAGGTGAGATGGTCCTTCGGGGTTCCTGATTCATGAAAGAGTCTGCGAGATGTTCTGCAGGACACAAAAGAAAGTGACTGAACTGTCTTTGGAATTTCCTGCTTCGTGGAAATGTCTGCTGTATACTATGGGCCTGAAGGCCAAAAATGGATGCCCCAACGGTACAGAGGAACATTGGGTGACTGTGCAGGCAGCGAGTTGTCTCTGTCATTTCTAGAGTTTTGAAAGTTGCTTATTTCTTGTTTACTTAGGTAATATTATATCCTTCTGGAGTCTTTGATGGAGTTGAAGAATAAATAGATAGTTATAGTTTTCCTTAGTTATGATAAAAGAGATATAATTCTTGTAACTGTAATTCTTGCTTGATAACTGTTTTGTTAAATGTAATTTTACTATGCTAAAGTTAAAGCCTTTCTTTTTTGTTTAAACAGAAAAAGGGAAAATGACAGAGGAGTGTCTATGTGTTACTTTCATTGGTTAATAAAGAAACTGCCTTGGCCCTTTAATAGGACAGAAAATTAGGTAGGCGTACTAGACAGAACAGAATTCTGGGAGAGAGATGGCAGACGTTTCAGGCAGTCACCATAGTCAGTCGCCATGCCTCTTGTCTCTGAGATGGACACAGGTTAAGATCTCTCCTGGTAAGCAACCACCTCGTGGTGCTACACGGATTTCTAAATATGGGTTAATTAGCCAATAAGAGGCTGAAACTAATGGGCCAGGCAGTGTTTAAAAGAATACAGTTTTTGTGTAATTATTTGGGTAAAGCTAGCCAGGTGGCAGGACACAGCCTGCTGTTCCATTCTACATAGAGTTTTAATGTATAGTTATAGTTTCTTGTGTTCTTTATATATTTTGAAGATCAGACCTTTGTCTGATGTGGGGTTGGTGAAGATCTTCTCCCATTCAGTAGGTTGCCTTTTTGTCTTAATGACATTGTCCTTTTCATTACAGAAGCTTCTAAGTTGCAGGAGATCCCATTTATTCATTGTTGCTCTTATTGTCTGTGCTACTGGGGTTAAACATAGGAAGTGGCCTCCTGTGACCATGTGTTGCAGACTACTTCCCACTTTTTCTTCTATCAGGGTCAGTGTGGTCAGATTTTTATTGAGGTCTTTAATCCATTTGGACTTGAGTTTTGTGCATGGTGATAGATATGGATCTATTTTCATTCTTCTACAGGTTGACATCCAGTCATGCCAGCACCATTTGTTAAAGATTCTTTCTTTCTTCCATTGAATAATTTTAGCTCCTTTGTCAAAAATCAGGTGTTCATAGGTTTGTGGATTAATATCCAGGTCTTCAATTAGATTCCATTGGTCAACATCTCTGTTTTTATGCCAATACCAAGCTGTTTTCATTACTGTAGCTCTGTAATAGAGTTTGAAATAAGAAATGGCAATGCCTCCAGAAGCACTTTTATTGTATAGTATTGTTTTGGCTATCCTGGGTTTTTTGTTTTTCCATGTAAAGTTGATTATTGTTCTATCAAGGTCTGTGGAGAATTTTTTTGGAATTTTGATGGGGATCTCATTGAATCTATAGATTGCTTTTGGTAGAATTTTCATTTTTACTATATTGATCCTCCCAATACAAGAGCAAGGGAGATCCTTCCATTTTCTGGTATCCTCTTCAATTTCTTTCTTCAAAGACTTAAAGTTCTTGTCAAATAGATATTTCACTTCCTTGGTTAGAATTATCCCAAGATACTTTATGCCATTTGTGGCTATCGTGAAAGGTTAAATTTCTCTGATTTCCCTCTCTGCTTCTTTTTTCTTTTTGTATAGGAGGGTTTCTGATTTGGAGCTGATCTTGGATCCTTTCACATTACTAAATGTGTTTATCAGCTGTAGGAGTTTTTTGGTAGAGTTTTTGGGGTCGCTTATGTATACTATCATATCATCTGCAAATAACAAAAGTTTAACTTCTTCCTTTCCAATTCAAATCCCCTTGATATCCTTATGTTGCCGTATTGCTATTGCTCTAACTTTAAGAACTATATTGAAGAGGTATAGAGAGAGTGGACAGCCTTGTCTTGTTCCTGATTTTAATGGAATGGCTTTGAGTTTCTCTCCATTTAATTTGATGTTAGCTGTCAGCTTGCTGTATATCACTTTTATTATATAGTAGTTTTATTTGTGCAGGAATGTCAGGCTCAAAACTCTTTTTCTAAGGACTCCTGGAGATCCTCTTTGGTATCTTGCCATTCCTAAGATGGGTAAACTGGTTTTAGAAATTACATATATTCACTTCTGACATAACTGAGGACTGTACAGATAGTTGGTGGTAAATCTGAGCTAGATTCCATAATTTCTGGCTCTAATTTCATTATTCTTTCCCCACAGTGAGTTAAATGGGTAGAAGGAGACTGAGGTTGGCAGAAGATACACTCAAAGGCTACAAAATAGTACAGTTCTAGGAAGAGGACAAATACAGATGGACCATTAGGGGTTACCAGAATGCTGGAAGAGTTCCATTTTTAGGGATTTTTTTCTCTTCTCTTAATAAGTGGTCTCTATTTTTGGTAACTTTCCTGGTAGAATTCTTTTTACTGGAGACAAGGATTTCAAAGTCTCCTGATAATGGGGCTGGGCCAGTGAGCTTAGAGAAAACATTTATTTAAATCTTATGACCTTTTAAAGTCATTCATATAGCACCTGCCTCCTCTCACATGTCTATAATACAGCCTTTCCTTGTACATGCTCTGTTTGTTAAATGTAGTTCAGATAGTCTTAGAGTTTCTATTGATAAATGAAACACCATGACCGAAAAGAATGTTGAGGAGGAAAGGGTTTATTTATTTGGCTTACACTTCCATAGTGTAGTCCATCACTGAAGGAAGTCAGGACAGAAACTCAAACAGGGAGGATCCCAGAGTCAGGAGCTGATGTAAGCTCACACTAATCTATTGTCCCATCCAACTTACCTCCTTTTTTCCAAAGAGATCCCTGAGCCTACAAAATTTCTCCCAACCCCCAATCCTATACCAATTATAATCAACCCCTAAATGATGACCCTAAACCTGAGAACAAAATGTGTTAGGAGAGGGGACATCATCTTCTAGAATGACTTCCAGATGTCATGGGGTTGATGTTCTTTCCATGGGATCCTATGAGAGTAAAATGATGGTTAAGTTCCAAGATTAGTATCTGGTATAATGAAAATAGTCTCTGACTATTTGGTAGGGTTTTTCTGAGGTTCCTATTTGGAGTTCTGGCCAGAATATTGTAAGAAAAATGCACCATTTCAGCTAACCTAGTTGGAACCATCTTGAGTAGCTGGTACCCAAAACAGGTCTTATAGTAGCACTGGCAGCATCATGACATCATATCAAACAGGTGGAGATGTTGTTGTGAGGCCCCATCTTCTTACTGGAAACTTTAAAGATTACTGCAAGAAAATTCATTGTTCACTGTGGAAAACTTAAACATTATTTATATAGACATGTACAGACATATATATTCAATGAAAGGTATAATAGAGATAAAAATAAGTATGAAGAAAAGTAAAAGGTTTTCTAAATTCTTTTTTCTTTCTGTCCCATATCATGGCTCCTGACATGAGACAGAAACTCTGAATTTTTATTTTAACAACTTGCTTGGATTTAGAGAAGGACAGACCAGTGTGCAACTCCAAAGCCAGCACTGATTTTTAAGTGAATCATGATTAATAATTTAGTTTATTCTTTTTATATTCTTACCATCAAATGACATGTTCTCATAAGTCATAATTATCTTTGCTTGGTGATCCTATCTGGATAATTATCTTTTCCTCTTTAGGCATCTAGATGTCCAGGGTCTCTTGACCTTTTTAAGATGAGGATTTTCTTGTAAAGACAAGAACAGAACGTTTCCCCAACCCTTATGTGTTTTCCTTACCACCTGTATGGTTTTCACCATAGTAGATGAGCTGTAATTTCCCTTTTTCAAGAGGTTTGTCCTTTTCAAACAGAACCTTTATTAATTTTGATAGTATCCATATATCTTCTTCTCCTGTGGAAACAAGAACAAAACCCCTCCCCTAATATAGCACATCTCTTGGCTTCCATTGTGAGGTCAACTTTTTCTTGAAATACATCAGCTGATTTAATTTAGAAGACTTTTCTATTATCTAATATCTCTCTACTGCTGTTGTCCCTTTCTCATTAAAATTAAGGAAATTTAGGGTTAATAAATCATTATGTTATCTATTCCTGGGGACATTTTTACCCGTTTCTGTTTCTTGAACATATCCTTTATAGTTTGATTTGATCTTACTATAACTGGCTGACATATAGGATTGTGTGGTATGCCTGTAATATGTTTAATATTATAATAAGCAAAAAACTGTTTCATTTTCTTAGAGACATATGCAGGACCATTATATGTCTTTACTTGTGCAGGTAACCCATGATGGCAGGTATACCCATGAATTCTAATAAATGTGTGATTACTGAATCAGCCTTTTCTGAGTTTAAAGCAGTTGCCAACTGAAAACCTGAATAAGTATCAATGGTGTGGTGTACATATTTTAATTTTCCAAATTCTGCAGATTTCATTTCTTTGAGTACCCTTTATGTTAGTCCCTGGAGGTAGTGGTGTTTGTTTATAAAAAGAGCAAGTAGGGCATCTCTTTATAATCTCCTTAACTTGTTGCCAGGTTATAAAACACTCTTTCTTTAAACCTTTTCCATTGACATGATGTTTTTATGAAATTCTGAGGCCTGCAACACATTTCCAATCAATAATTGATCAATTTCAGTGTTATCTTATGCTAGAGGACTTGGCAGACCCATATGGAATCAGATGTGTTTTATGTATAAGGGGCAAAGCCTAGTCATAATTATGTCTTGCAACTGGATAAATAATGAAGCCAATTCTGTATCATCTGATATAAATTCAGCAGTTTCAATGTGCAAGACAACTCTTTTGGCATATTGTGAATCAGTAACTATATTAAGAGGTTATTTAAAATCCCTTAGTACCATGAAAATAGCATAAAATTCTACCTTATAGGCAGAATTATAAAGGCTTTATTCCACCTTACTTCATTCTTCTAATTTGTAACATGCCTTCCCTGATTTATTTGCATCAGTATAAAATGTATGGGCTCCAGTTATTGGAGCATCATATGCAATTCAAGGAAGAAAACAAAAAGTTCTCATAAAGAGAACTTAAGAACATAAAGGTTAAGTCTATCACTTTTGTTATAATTGCTATTAATTTCTCCCAAAAATTAGCACAAGCTCTTTGCCATGGTACATTTGCATAACTTTTTTTTTTAAATTTTATCAGTAATAAAAGGCACTATAATCTCTGCTGGATCTATACTTGCTAATTGATGAAGTCTCACTTTACCTTTATATTTAATTCAGAGACTTTTTCCACATAAGTTTCTAATTTTTTACTTCATTTATGTGGTTAAAAGATCCATTCTAAGATAATATTATACCTCTACATTAAAATTCCTGGAGAAGAAATTCTGAAAGGCAATATAACTAGAATACAACTAAGATTTGGATTCACCCTATACACATGTGCCTCCTGTAATTTCTCTTCAACAATTTTCAATTCCTTTTCTTCTTCAGCTGTTAATTTTCTTTTTCAAGTCTTTATCACCATCTAAGGTTTTGTTTTAAAAAAGTATTAGAAACACGGATCTACTTTCATTCTTCAAAAAATCCTAGAGAAGCTATATAAGAAGGTGAACCCAAAGAAAAACATATAGTTATCCTCCTGGTTATTGGAAGTAGACAAGATTGCCGGACAAAAAATGGGAACATGGGGGTGGGGGGGGGGGGGGGGGGGGGGGGGAGGGGGAGAGAAAAGGGTGAAGTGGAGGATGGGAAGAGCTTGGGGGAATAGGATGGTTGGGGTATAGGAAGGGTGGATATGGGAATAAGGAACTATATATCTTAGTTAAGGGAGCCATTCTAGGGTTGGCAGAGACTTGACTCTAGAGGGGTTCCCAGGTGTCCAGGAAGACGACCCCAGCTAGTTCCTTGGGCAGCTGAGGAGAGGGTGCCAGAAATGTCCAGATCCTATTGTCATACTCATGAATATCTTGCATATCACCATAGAACCTTCACCTGGCATTGGATGGAGAAAATGACAGAGCCCCACATAGAAGCACCAGACTGAGCTCTCAAGGTCCTGATGAGGAGCAAAAGGAGGGAGATCATGAGCAAGGAAGTCAGGACCGTGAGGAGTGCTTTTACCCATTGAGACGGTGGAACAGATCTAACGGGAGACCACCAAGTCCAGTCGGAATGGGACTGATGGAACAGGGGACCAAACCGGACTCTCTGAATGTGGCTGACGGTGGAGGAGGACTGAGAAACCAAGGACAACGGCGATGGGCTTGGACTCTACAGCATGGACGGGCTCACTGTGAGCCTTGTCAGTTTGGTTGCTCACCTTCCTGGACTTAGGGGGAGCTGGGAGGACCTTGGACTTAACATAGTGAAGGGAACCCTGATGGCTCTTTGTCTTTGGAGAGGGACGGAGTGGAGGTATGGATGGAAGGGAGGGGAGGGAAGGGGGAGGAGATGGAAATCTTGAATAAAAAAATCAGAAAAAAAAACTAAAAAGAAAGAAAAATGAAAGTAAGTTATTTGTGATGGTTCACACCTGGAATAGCACTTGAGACTGAGGAAAAGAATCACCTGTGGCTTCAGGCTACCAAGGATTCCAGAGGAAGAAGAGGTTTTATTCTTCAAAGAACAGAAAGAAAAGAGAGTATGTGAAAAATGATGGGAAATAGTCTCATGGATTTACATACACACAAAATTATATTTACATTTATCTTTTGAAGACAACAAAGAGATCTTGAGTAAAGAGTGCTGCGTAAGTTGGAGACAGGGCCTAAAGGAACAGCCACCATTACCAAAATACCCCCCCAAAAAAAATACCAAGAATCGAGCAATGACATCATAGCTCCCAAGGGTCTAATTGAAATCTGTACTACTCATAGGTCAACATATTGGACTCTGGTATTATAAAATGTCAAATTGTCAGACATGGTTAAAATAAAATATAAAGTATGTTGATTGAGGTAAAAGTAAAATAAACTGCTAAATTACTGGTCAAATTTGGAAATCATCTTAAATAAACAGATCAATGATTACACAGTGTTTTCCAGTGGCCTGCCTTTTTCTCTTATTGTTGAGTTCAAACAATTATTTTGCAAATAGATATTTAGCCACATTTTTTAGGACAGAAGCCCTGACAATTTGGTGACACTGTGTAAACACCTAATTAAAGAAGTGGATATTGAGGAAGTCAGAAAGGGACTTATTTATTATTTATTCTTGTCACATAGGTGACAAGAACACTGTAATCTAGTGACCCCACACCTGTCTTGTCTTAATGTATCGACATGATCTTTGGGTGGATCATGAGTCAGAGAGCATGGGCAGGCATGACTGAGAAGTTCTGGATGAAGTGTGGTCCCAGAAGGTGGCACAAAGAAGTCATTAGAAGGCAGTCATGGCCTTGTCCTCATAGCAGCTGCTCCCTCTGGGGCTTGCAGCGCTGTTTGTTTATATCTCTCTTCTTTTCTCTCTTTTTTTCCACTCCCCTCTACTCCCCTCCATTCCCCTTCATTTCCATCCACTCCCTAGTGCAACTACCACAACCCATGGACAACAAACAACAGTGGACAGCATCCTTGTTCAGGTAGAAATTGTCCAGCATTGGAGACAGCCCCAATTTATGTGATTGAGATGAGGAGACTTCCTTCAGTTCTCTGAGATCTGTACAGACAGTTTCCAGGAGAGTTGGAGGGACAGTGATTGGAGAGACTTTGTCCCTGCAAGCTTCTGAACTATAAACTGTGCTGTCTAGTGGCCCAGGCTGTCTCCATGAATGGCCTGTATAGACTATGTGAAGTTGCATCCATGCCCCCCTTTATGAAATTTATATCTCTCTTAAACGTTTCCATTGTTCTGTTAGTCCAAGGGGTCTTGTGGGACAAGGCTTTCCAGCAAAAGTAGGCATTGTGTGTGTGTGTGTGTGTGTGTGTGTGTGTGTGTGTGTGTGTGTGTATGTGTGTGTGTTTATAATATACGTGTATGAGTTGTCCTGCTAATATTACAACATTTGTGGAAGTCAAAACCATTTTAGGGAGTTGGTTTTTTTCTTCTGCTGTGGGATCTCAGCTTGAACTCAGGTTGTCAGGCTCCTGCAGCAACTGCCTAATCCCTGAGCCATGCAATCTGTTGCAAAGTAACTTCTAAGTGACTATTGGAGATGAGTTGTAAACATGTAGGTGGGTATCTGTCTTTGGACATCTAACTTCCTTTGAATGTTGCCATTTAGTGTAGAATACTAGAATATAAAGTGAAAACAAAGCACTAGAAATGGAATTCAGGGTATGTGTAGGTACATGTGTGTACAATCTATTCTGTCCTTATGAAAGTCTTACCAGTCTTTCAGTTTCTTCCTTCTCTGGGGTGGATTTCCTTCTGGTGCTCTTTTACGATGTGCTTTTCTTTGTGTACTCATTTATAATTTATCCTCACATATGGTGCAATCATACCCTACACATTACCTTCCTAAGATATGATGTATAAGATTAAGTTTAGAGTTCACCATTTATTTTGCAACAACAGTTCTTTTTCATGAAGATGGTTCATGAAATTATGCTTTGCATGTCTCATGGCTGTGTATTTTACTGGGGCATACAACTAAGAATAAGAATTCTTTTGCTTTTGTGTCAGAGTCCTACTGTGTATATCCATGACTGTCTTGGAACTTGCTATGTAGACCCGCTGGCCTAGACCTGTGTGAGCAATGTCTGCTGAACTTCACATGACTATAACCATCCTGAAGCAGCTATTTAGGTGGGAGGATGACAGAAGACCTTGGAATCACAGTGATGGAATAAACAGGACAATACAGTCACGCAGCAAGGCTACATAGTAGAAAATGGGAAGACTCTCAGTGAAGTTACTAGTCCCTCCTCTAGTCACATGATTTGGGTGGGAATGTGTTGGAATATACAGCTGTGAGTGTGATCACTTCTAATAGATTTCATTCTTAGTGTGTTTATTACCCAGTATATGAAAGGATATTGGCTTTTGCATGCTAATTTCAATAAAAACTATTTAATGATAAGCAGAGCTACAAGTGATTATCATTTATATGAGTTTTCTGGTGGAGTCTTTAGGGTATCCTGTGTATACTAATGTTGGGGCAGCTGGCCCAGTCCCTGCGTTCAGGGGCGTGGCTGCCCCAGGGGAGAGAGGTACCTTTAAAAAGAACCGGGTTGGGGATAGCCGCCCTGTTTTTCCCGCATCACCCTCTGCTTCGCTGGAGCCTTGGCTTTGTAAGTATCCCTCTTTCTCCTTTTATTAAAACTGATTTATTCCAAAAGGACTATTTTTGGTTATTTCAAATATCTTGCATCATACTAAGAAATGTATGTATACTTATATCATCTGCAGATATAAGAGATCCTTTGACTTTTTACTTTGCTATTTATAGCTTTTGGTTGCTTCTCCTTTCTTACTGCTCCAGATAATACTTTCAGAGCTATATTGAGTAAAAGTTCAGAGAGTGGTCATCCTTGAATTCATGATTTTAGTGGGAATGCTGAGTGTTCTCCATAAATGTGATGTGGCTGTAAGTTTGTGATATATAGTCTTATTATGCTTAGATATGATCTTTCTATTTTGAATTTCTTCAGAACTTTCAACATAAAGAGATGTTGTATTTTGTCAAAAGCCTCTTTGCATTTATCATGATGATCATGTAATTTCTTTGAGCCCAATTATGTAATTCCTAACATTGATTTATTATCATTGACCCATCCCTGTATCTCTGGAATTAAGTCACATTGATTGTAAAAAAAATCCTTAAAAAAGAATAGAGTGATACTAACTAGCTCTTCTCACTATATTAATTCATTTCTACTAATCTATGTATTGCCATGTAGCTGTGGCATCTTGCATTGTGGTTGACTGACTTATGTCTCCCTTCACTCCACCTTTCTTTCTCTCTGTGTTAAGTTCGGTCTTCCCACCTAGCTATATTATATTCTGTATTTCTATAGGCCAAAGCAGCTTGTACTATTAACCAGTGAGAGCAACATATATTCATAGTATATAGAGGGGACATCTCACAGCAGAGAAGCAGTAGGGAAACCAGGAATGTTAACAAGGAGGATTGTTTCTTCAAAGAGAGATATATAATTTGCTTCCTGCCCAGAGCCTGGGCACAGATGGGGTTAATAGCCTGGTGACTTCTATGCTATCTGTATACAGAGATATATGTATGCACACCTAACTCCCCGAGATACTTATGCTGATGTGAGTCAACCTAGAGTGCTTTCTTTCCTGAAACCCTTACCATGAGCTTTGATGACCTTGAACCTGCTTCTTAGTTATAGAAGTTATATTTATGGAAGATGTTACTTGTACTTTACAAGTTTTCAATATAGTCATGTCTTAAGCTTTATTGTACATATTCATTATCACCAGGAAACATTTTTCTAAGTTGTTGTGCTTAAATATGAATAAAATAAAATACCCAGTGTCACAGTCTTTAAGTTTGAACCAACACCAACTACTGAAACACGGTGAACCAAATTTCCTTCTTGCCTCCCCTGGATTGGCACTCTGATGGCTGTGGGATTTGCAGAGACCCCCATATTAAAGGAAATGCCTGCGACTGATAAACACATTCAGCAAAGTAGCAGGATACAAAATGGACTTACAAAAGTCAATGGTAGCCTTTGTATATATCAACAACAAGCATACTGAGGAAGAAGTCAGAGAAACAATCCCACACACATGAGCTTCAAAATATAGTCTTGGAGTATAGGAGGGCTATTGCCAATTTTATATATTTCTCTATTTCATCAGAGGCATATTTGAAGTCAAGGGAAGGAGTTGGTTTTGTGCCATTCTTCTAATAAGAAGTTTGATGAAATGGTTGCTGTCAGATACTATTCATTTATAAATCACTTCTTCTTGGTACTTAGAATCAAACAAGCACTTTCATTTCTTATTCTGACTTTTCAAAGTTACTTCTTTTTCTTAACCTCATTTCCTTTAGGTTTCCTGGAAATACATTTCAATAAATCACAGAAAATAATGAAGTCCTCCATGGCAGTTTGAATGAGCATGAACCCAGAGGCCAATAGATTTGAATGCTTGGTCACCAAGGAGTGGCACTATTTGAAAGGATTAGTGGGTATGGCCTTGGAGGAAGTGTGTCACATGGGGGGGTGGGCTTTGATGTTTTCAAAAACCCTAGTCAGCTCCAATAGCTCTCTCTTCATGATGCCTGTGAGTCTCAGCTTCCCTTCCAGCACCATGTCTGCCTGTGTGCTGCCATGCTACCCTCCATGATAATAATGGACTAAGCCTCTGAAACTGTAAGCAAGTTCCAATTAAATGTTTCCATTTATAAGAGCTTCCTTGGTCATCACATCTCTTCTCAGAAAAAAAAAACCAAAAACAAAAACACTGACTATGACATCATTCCCCCAAAAGAGATAAATTGATATTTCAAAAATACCATTTTTAAATACCATTTGCTAAACTATTTGACTGTGTTTAGCTTTTTTTTCTTTTTGGATTTTTGAGACAGGGTTTCTCTGTAGCTTTGGAGCCTATCCTGGAGCTTGCCTTGTAGACCAGGCTGACCTCAAACTCACAGAGATCTGCCTGCCTCTGCCTCCCAAGTGCTGGGATGAAAGGCGTGCGCCACCACCCAGCCTTTAAATTGATTTTACATAGAAATTAATTTCTTTCAGTTGATGAGAAAAACTCACATTCTATTCCTAAAATATTTTATATCTGCCCTCATCTCTGCTCCTCAAGTCTAACATGACCATTTCTCCAAAGCTCTGCTATAGGAACTTTTTCTGCTTCCCCTTTACATATCCATCCTCCCCAACCCATACCATTCCATTTCCAAAACCTTTCATTGAATACAGTTAAGATGAAATCTGGCATGCTAAGTGTGTCCTAATAGGTCCTTCCTAGTCTGATTCTAGACATTGTCATCTCCTACCCCTCTTCCCTTCGGATAACGTACTCTAAACACACGGCCTTCTTTTCGGTCCTTATATGCATCATATCTTTTCCTCCTTGGTGCCTTTTCTTCTTCCACCCATTATTCTCCTTTCTCCACTTTTTATTCTTTTCAAAAACAGTCGTTTTAGAAAATTTGTTACAGGCAAATTCTAATAATAAAAAGCCAATAAACATAATTGAGGAAATAATTTTGTATAAGAGTCACAAACCTGGCAATAAAATTTCTACACATTATTAAGCTAAGAGAAATAAAGCACATGTTCACAAAATGATTTGTTCTTTAATGTTCCTAAGGACTTTTATTAGTAATATTCTGTGATGATTAATCTTCACTGTCAACTACATTGCACTTGTAGTCAGCATAGAAATATACCTCTACGTATGTCTATAAAGATGTTTCCAGGTTTAACTGAGCAGCATAAACCCATCCTGAATATGGGCAGTGCCTTGTCTGTGAATTGGGAGCTCAGACTGAATAAAAGGGAGAAGTCAAGCTGAATCCCAATGCTAATCTCCTCTGCTTACTGGATGTGACTGCAGTTTGCCCAGTGCTTCCCCCACCATGATGGACTTCATCCTCAAACAATGATCAACAAATTTTTTTTCTTCCTTGACTTTCTTTTGTCAGGCATTTTGTTATAGCATAAGAAAATGGACTGATAACAACAGATCCCACACTAAGAACACCCCAAACTCCTGCATAAGAATGGATCCACAAATTGTGCTGCATTTATATATCATACAAATTCATTAACAAGCAATTCCAAGGGCAAGCAAAAATGGATAGAGACAGACATGAAGAGTGCTGCTTCCAGCTGAGAGGCAGAAATGCGTTGGTTTGAAAGGCATATGAGAACTTCCATGGGTAATGGGAATGGTCTGTGTCATGATTTGAGTAATGACTTGAAAGACATAGATAGGTAGATAGATGATAGATAGATAGATAGATAGATAGATAGATAGAAGATAGATAGATAGATAGATAGATAGATAGATAGATAGATAGATAGATAGATAGATAGATAGATAGATGATAGATAGATAGATAGATAGATAGATAGATAGATAGATAGATAGATAGATGATAGATAGATAGATAGATGATAGATAGATAGATAGATAGATAGATAGATAGATGATAGATAGATAGATAGATAGATAGATAGATAGATAGATAGATAGATAGATAGATAGATGATAGATAGATAGATAGATAGATAGATAGATAGATAGATAGATAGATAGATAGATAGATAGATAGATAGATAGATAGATAGATAGATAGATAGATGATAGATAGATAGGTAGATAGATGATAGATAGATAGATAGATAGATGATAGATAGATAGATAGATAGATGATAGATAGATAGATAGATGATAGATAGATAGATAGATAGATAGATAGATAGATAGATAGATGATAGATAGATAGATAGATAGATAGATAGATAGATAGATAGATAGATGATAGATAGATAGATAGATAGATGATAGATAGATAGATAGATAGATAGATAGATAGATAGATAGATAGATAGATGATAGATAGATAGATAGATAGATGATAGATAGATAGATAGATGATAGATAGATAGATAGATAGATAGATAGATAGATGATAGATAGATAGATAGATAGATAGATAGATGATAGATAGATAGATAGATGATAGATAGATAGATAGATAGATAGATAGATAGATGATAGATAGATAGATAGATAGATAGATAGATAGATGATAGATAGATAGATAGATAGATAGATAGATAGATGATAGATAGATAGATAGATAGATAGATAGATAGATAGATAGATGATAGATAGATAGATAGATAGATGATAGATAGATAGATAGATGATAGATAGATAGATAGATAGATAGATAGATGATAGATAGATAGATAGATAGATAGATAGATAGATAGATAGATGATAGATAGATAGATAGATAGATAGATAGATAGATAGATAGATAGATAGATAGATAGATAGATAGATAGATAGATGATAGATAGATAGATAGATAGATGATAGATAGATAGATAGATAGATAGATAGATAGATAGATAGATGATAGATAGATAGATAGGTGATAGATAAATAGAAGATAGATGATAGATAGATAGATAGATAGATAGATAGATAGATAGATAGATAGATAGATAGATGATAGATAGATAGATAGATAGATAGATAGATAGATAGATAGATAGATGATAGAGATAGATAGATAGATAGATAGATAGATAGATAGATAGATAGATAGATAGATAGATAGATAGATGATAGATAGATAGATAGGTGATAGATAAATAGAAGATAGATGATAGATAGATAGATAGATAGATAGATAGATAGATAGATAGATAGATGATAGATAGATAGATAGATAGATAGATAGATAGATAGATAGATAGATAGATAGATAGATAGATAGATAGATAGATGATAGATAGATAGATAGATAGATGATAGATAGATAGATAGATGATAGATAGATAGATAGATAGATAGATAGATAGATAGATAGATAGATAGATAGATAGATAGATAGATAGATAGATGATAGATAGATAGATAGATAGATAGATAGATAGATAGATAGATAGATAGATAGATAGATAGATAGATGATAGATAGATAGATAGATAGATAGATAGATAGATAGATAGATGATAGATAGATAGATAGGTGATAGATAAATAGAAGATAGATGATAGATAGATAGATAGATAGATAGATAGATAGATAGATAGATAGATAGATAGATAGATAGATAGATAGATAGATAGATAGATAGATAGATAGATAGATAGATAGATAGATGATAGAGATAGATAGATAGATAGATAGATAGATAGATAGATAGATAGATAGATAGATGATAGATAGATAGATAGGTGATAGATAAATAGAAGATAGATGATAGATAGATAGATAGATAGATAGATAGATAGATAGATGATAGATAGATAGATAGATAGATGATAGATAGATAGATAGATAGATGATAGATAGATAGATAGATAGATGATAGATAGATAGATAGATAGATGATAGATAGATAGATAGATAGATGATAGATAGATAGATAGATAGATAGATAGATAGATAGATAGATAGATAGATAGATAGATAGATAGATAGATGATAGATAGATAGATAGATAGATGATAGATAGATAGATAGATAGATAGATAGATAGATAGATAGATAGATGATAGATAGATAGATAGATAGATGATAGATAGATAGATAGATAGATAGATAGATAGATAGATAGATAGATAGATAGATAGATAGATAGATAGATAGATAGATAGATGATAGAGATAGATAGATAGATAGATAGATAGATAGATAGATAGATAGATAGATAGATAGATAGATAGATAGATAGATAGATAGATAGATAGATAGATAGATAGATGATAGATAGATAGATAGATAGATAGATAGATAGATAGATAGATAGATAGATAGATAGATAGATAGATAGATAGATGATAGATAGATAGATAGATAGATAGATAGATAGATAGATAGATAGATAGATGATAGATAGATAGATAGGTGATAGATAATAGAAGATAGATGATAGATAGATAGATAGATAGATAGATAGATAGATAGATAGATAGATAGATAGATAGATAGATAGATAGATGATAGATAGATAGATAGATAGATAGATGATAGATAGATAGATAGATGATAGATAGATAGATAGATAGATAGATAGATAGATGATAGATAGATAGATAGATAGATGATAGATAGATAGATAGATAGATAGATAGATAGATAGATGATAGATAGATAGATAGGTGATAGATAAATAGAAGATAGATGATAGATAGATAGATAGATAGATGATAGATAGATAGATAGATAGATAGATGATAGATAGATAGATAGATGATAGATAGATAGATAGATAGATAGATAGATGATAGATAGATAGATAGATAGATAGATGATAGATAGATAGATAGATAGATAGATGATAGATAGATAGATAGATAGATAGATAGATAGATAGATAGATAGATGATAGATAGATAGATAGATAGATAGATAGATAGATAGATAGATGATAGAGATAGATAGATAGATAGATAGATAGATAGATAGATAGATAGATAGATAGATAGATAGATAGATAGATAGATGATAGATAGATAGATAGATGATAGAGATAGATAGATAGATAGATAGATAGATAGATAGATAGATAGATAGATAGATAGATAGATAGATAGATAGATAGATAGATAGATAGATAGATAGATAGATAGATAGATAATACAGATAGATAGATAGATAGATAGATAGATAGATAGATAGATAGATAGATAGATAGATAGATAGATAGATGATAGATAGATAGATAGATGATAGATAGATAGATAGATAGATAGATAGATAGATAGATAGATAGATAGATAGATAGATAGATAGATAGATAGATAGATAGATAGATGATAGATGATAGATAGATAGATAGATAGATAGATAGATAGATAGATAGATAGATAGATAGATAGATGATAGATAGATAGATGGATGGATAGATAGATAGATAGATGATAGATAGATAGATAGATAGATAGATAGATAGATAGATAGATAGATAGATGAGAGATGACAGATAGACAGACATGAAGTGCATCTCACAAAGTGGCATAATCTTGTGTTATTGTAATCTGGTTCCTCAGAAAAGGCTCTTAAAAGAGTCATATCTAATGAGTCATATTGTTTTCTTTCTCACTTCCTTTACCTCTTTTGGATCATATTCAAAGTTTACGTATGTTAATGTGAGCAGTTACCTCACACTCTGCTCTCCAGGCCTAAAGACTTTTATAAGTAGTTTTGTAATTCCATGTAACATTCCAAAGCTACATCAGATTAGAAGATGGATGGTAGAAAGCACACATTCAGGCATATTAGCAATTGTGTAGGTTCATATTGTGATACTAGGGAAGAAAAGTTAACTCTAAACCATGACATAAAAATTCTAAAGTGTGTGAGCTTGTGGTATCAGATAAAAACAGGCTATTTTCCTCCTGGGGGCAGGGCGTCATCTTTTATAATAGATTTTTATAACAGATTTCATCTTGAAAACTCTTTTTTTGGTTTTTTTTTTTTTTTTTTTTTGTATCTTTGTAGCCTGTCCTGGAACTAGCTCCTGTACGCCAGGCTGGCCTCGAACTCACAGAGATCTCCCTGCCTCTGCCTCCCAAGTGCTGGAGTTAAAGGAATGTGCCACCACTGCCTGGCTTCATCCATAAATCTTAAAGTATAGCCTGTTTAATACAAGGCAGAAAATATAAGTGACAATCCCATAAAGACTACAATTTAAATAATGTTTTTGTGTTGGTGCTCTAAGGAATAAAACTTCAGATATTTAAATTAATCCAGGTAGGGATTAAAGTCATTCTATGGTATAATCTAGGACTGTTGTTAAAAGAGGGGTAAATAAATAATATCAAACAACCAAGTGTAGCCGGGCGGTTGGTGGCACACGCCTTTAATCCCAGCACTCGGGAGGCAGAGGCAGGCGGATCTCTGTGAGTTCGAGGCCAGCCTGGTCTACAAGAGCTAGTTCCAGGACAGGCTCTAAAAAAGCTGCAGAGAAACCCTGTCTCGGAAAAAAAAAAAAAAAACAACCAAGTGCAGCTCTAATCAGCTAGAACAGGTCATGCAATCCAACAAGGACTTACTAAGCACTCTTGCTGCCTACAGAAATGATGTGGCAGGGGGAATACTAAGGGATGCAGAAAGCACATTCTTGCAGACCTTCTTGCTCTGAGCACACACCAAATTTAAGCCATTAAAATGGTCTTGCTAGTTTCTCTGGAAGTATGCCATTCTTAATGGCACACCAGAGTGTTTTCGCGATGATTTTTACTCTACAGACACATGGCTATAGAAACTGCCCCGTGAGTTTTGACACCAAACCAAACCAAGCCAAAACAGAGCACAAATGCTGTCAACTGAATACACTTAGTTCTTGTGTTGAAGGAGGCTCTTCCTGAGTTAAACTCCAGAATGAGAGAAAAGGGTAACCCTTCCAAAGGGCATCTTGGGGAGGGTGGGGAGTAGGAGGTACTCCTACCATGAGGCCCTATCCGTTAATTTGGAATCTTCCTTGAAATAGACACAGGGATAAGGGAACCACTGAGAAATCAGGAGAGGGAGGCAGCAACTGTTGGAAGAAGAAAGCCTGGAAATGTCAGAAATAGTCAGGAGAGAAGGGTGTGTAGGCGTGGGCGGCTGTCAGGGGAATGATCGCGGCCAAGCAGATTTGTTTTGTAATTGTCAAAGTCATTCTTGGATAGTCTCCCTGACTTGCCAGGTCTAAGGAAGCTTTAAATTTTAACAATATTACAAATACAGGCAGATGTATTTAAAATTACAGATGAAGTCTAAATTACAAAGTTAAATTTAAGTGGCAAATAGCAACTTTATTTGTGTTTTTCTAAGAATACTTTGAATACTCTGGGAAAAATCCAAACAAAATGACTTACTGATTCCAAAGTGTTAGGTGGAATGTGAAGCTCACTCAGGACAGCAAAGCTGGCTTGACTTGATGACACCCCAAAGGTCCCCTTTCCATCCTGTGAAAGCCTGCGAGCCTGCACCACGTGCACACCCTCACTTCCGGGAGAGCCTGCGGCTTCCGGTGTCTACCTAACGAACTCCAGTACTCAGGTAGGATTGTATTTTCATGTTCTCAAAAAAATTTTAATGCTTCTGAAAACAAAAATCTCTTTTCTAGAAATATTTTTGGGTCGGATAAGTTTCCTTTAGAGAAACCTGATGGCTTCATCCACTGGGAACAGTTCTTGAGGGAAAGTAAACCTTGGAGAGGAATCAAATACAACTTCATGGTGGTTGCCAAGATTCCTTCTTTGGGCAATGCTCATCATAGTCCTTTGTTTTGTTGGAATAAAGTAGAGGACAAATGCTGAGTGGCAAAGCCATTCTGTGATTCTCGGGTGGAGCAGAAAGGCGTCTGCCCCGCTCTGTTCTGTAGTAAGGAAACAGGTCCAGAAAAGTCACCGAGTTTTAAAATAAGATAACTTCAGATTTAAACTTAAGTCAAGGCCTTAAAATGAAAAAAATATATGTTTAATTTTCTTTTCCTTTTCTTTTCTTTTTTTTCCCCGAGACAGGGTTTCTCTGTAGCTTTGGAGCCTGTCCTGGAACTCGCTCTTGTTTATTGTTTTTGTTTTTTGAAGCAGGGCTTCTCTGTGTAGCCTCCCTGTGTACTCCAGGCTGGCTTTGAATCCACAGACATCTGCCTACCTCTGTCTCCCGAGTGCTGGGATTAAAGGCATGTGCCACCACTGCCTGGCTAAAATTAAAAATTTAACTGCAAATATCATTATATTGTAGTAAATTTGTAATGCCATCAGAGCATTCAGGTACACCCTTCCCCAGCTCCCACCAGAACTGACAACTGTACAACCACAGCACATCTGTCAATACTGACACGATACTTTTAATCTGTTAACCTTATTTAATTTTACAAGTTGCCCTCTTTAGTATATTGACTATCTTGATATTATTTCAGAATCTCCCAGTATTATGAATCCCGCTAGGAAATTCTGAAATCCTTCTTCTCCAGCCTGTCATAGTTATTAAAATACCAGACCTTATTTATTTATTTATTTATTTATTCATTTATTTATTTATTTTTTGTGGGCACAGGCTCTTTTGCATTTTACAGTGATCTAGAAATCAGTGTGGTAAAAGTAAGCTTGAAAGTCTGCTCCTCTTGCCTTTGTCTCTAGTTACTGAGAACACAGGTGTGTGCTATCACATCTCTTTATGCAGTGCTGGGGATGGAACCCATGGCTCTGTGCAGGCTACATATGTATTCTACCAGCTGTGCTTCACTCCACTCCCAAATTTTCTCTCTTATGACCTTGACACTTTAAATTTATTGTAGTCTTTTATTTGTGCATATGAACGACCCACAGACTTGTTAAAATTCATGCCTTCTGGGCACCATGAGACTCTGCATACCCAAAGTGCATTCACTTGGTGCTAATTCTGCAGCTCCAGATTCATGCTCAGTAGGTAGAGCAATGGTTCTCAACCTTTCTGCTGTTGTGACCCTTTAACACAGCTCCTTATGTCGGGGTGACCCCCCAACCATAAAAATTATTTTTGTTGCTACTTCATAGGTAATTTTGCTACTGTTATAAATGTAACATATAAATGTAAATATCTGATGTGTAGATCATCAGACCCCTGTGAAAGTGTTGTTTGACCCACAGGTTGAGAACTGTTGAGCTAGAGCTAAGCCCTCACCTGTAAAGTAACACATCAAAAAAATGTAATAGACTGGAGAGATGGCTCAGTAGTTGTTGGGGCAGCTGGCCCAATCCCTGCGTTCAGGGGCGTGGCTGCCCCAGGGGAGAGAAGTACTTTTAAAAAGAACCGGGTTGGGGATAGACACCCCTATTCCCCCCCCCTTGACTCTCTGCTTCACTGGAGCTTTGGCTTTGTAAGTGTGTCCCTCTTTCTCCCTTTATTAAAACTGATTTATTCTAAAAGGACTATTTTTGGTTATTTCCAAATTCCTCCGACCGCCGCTAAAAGTAGTTAAGAATACTGACTATTCTCCCAGAGGGTCTGGAATTGATTCCCGGCACTCACAGTAGCTTATAACTGTCTGTAGCTCCAGTTCCAGGAATCTAGTACCATATTCTGGCCTCCACTAGTACCAGGTAAACACAAAGTGCATAGACGTACATACAGGTAAAACATCCACACACATAAAATTAAATTAAAACTAAAATATATATATATTAAAAAAATCAACTCTCATATGTGGTAGGTAACAACTCTGAACTATGTAGGTGTTCCTTAATACCTTGTTTTTTTAAAAAGTAATTATAGAAATAGGAATAGTTTTAGAAGATAAGAATTGGCATGGATGTTTTATATAACTTTGATAAAGATGTGATCATCACAGTCCTCAGCAATAAACTCATAAATATATATGCACCATTACTGATGTAAGTGCCCATTGAATTTAAAGCCAGAGTAACAGAAAATTTAAATGTAAGTCTTCAACATTAGATTTTTAAGTTTAATTAAAATATAATTGCACCATTTATCTCCATCTCCTCCCTCATACCCCTCCCTTGTCTGTCCTCCAATTCTTTGTCTCCTCTTTTTAAATCATCGATATAGATATATATATACATATACATATATATGTATATGTATATATATGCATGTATGTATAAAAGAATATAAAAATGTGTCCTGTTTAGTCCATTCTGTGTTGCCTGCCCATATGTTGTTAGGGGTGACTATTTGGCAATGGATAAACAATCAGGGGGCTCATCCTTGGGAAAGATTAATTCTTCTCTAGGCAGAGCTTGTAGCTCTTCATCTAAAGGTAGGGGCCTTGTAAACTTTCTTTCCCTCATCTTTGTTGGAATTTCAAAAAACAGTCAAAATGACTACAATCTACACATGCACCTTTTAATAACTCTAAATAATAATGGAATGACTCTAAAACCAAGTGACACAGACTGACTGAATAGATCAAGGAACAAAATCCAATCTGTTGTCTCCAAGAAAGTCAGCTTTAAAGATAGACAGGCACCACTTATAGTAAAAGGACAGAAGAAAGCATTCCAAGCAAAGAAGGTAGTAGGCAGACATTGGCAAACTAACACCTGACAAAAGAGACTTCAAAGTAAAACTAACCAGAAGACACAAAGAAGGGCACTAATCAAGGCATCAGGAGAACATCACAATACTAAAACTTAGATGCACTGCTCTGGGGCACCCAATATAGGCGATTTCAACACCTCCATCTCTCCAAGAGACAGGTCATTGGGACAAATTATAAAGAGAGGAACCCTTAGAAGTAAGTGACATCTTACATCATCAAGTAGACCTAAGAGATATCTATATGATAGTCCACCGAACACCAAAAAAATATACACTCTACTCAACAACACATAAACTTTAAAATAACCCTTATCTGAAGACACAATGCAACCTTTTTAAAAAACATATAATCAGTTTATCTTCAAAAAAATGTTTTTGGTTTTTTGAGACAGAGTTTCTCTGTGTAGCTTTGGATCCTGACCTTTTACTTACTATGTATTCCCAGCTGGCCTTGAAAGAATAGAGATCCACCTGCTTCTGCCTCCTGAGTACTGGGATTAAAGGCATATGCCACCATCACCTGACAAAGCAAACTTTAAAAAAATATATATTTGTTGTTTTTATTGAGTTATGTATTTTTTCTCCATTCCCCTCCCTTCCTCTCCCCTTCCCTCTACCCTCTTCCCTGGTCCCCATGCTCCTAATTTACTTAGGAGATCTTGTCTTTTTCTATTTCCCATGTATGTCTCTCTTAGGATACTCATTGTTGTGTGGTGTCTCTGGGATTGTGAATTGTAGGCTGGTTTTTCTTTGCTTTATGACTAAAAGCCATTTATGAGTAAGTTCACTTGATATTTGTCTTTCTGTGTCTGGGTTACCTCACTCAATATGATGTTTTCTAGATGTATCCATTTTCCCACAAATTTCAAGATGTCATCTTTTCTTCTGCTGTGTAGTACCCCTCTGTGTAAATGGACTACATTTTCCTTATCCATTTTTCAGTTGAGGGGCATTTAGGTTGTTTGCAGGTTCTGGATATGACAAGCAATGCTGTTATGAACATAGTTGAGCACATGTCCTTGTGGCATGATTGAGCATCCTTTGGGTATATACCCAAAAGTAATATTGCTGGTTTTTGAGGTAGGTTGTTTCCTAATTTTCTGAGAAATAACCATACTGATATCCAAATGTACCAGTTTGCACTTCTACCAGCAATGCAGAAGTGTTCCCTTTACCCCACAACCTATCCAGCATAAGTTGTCAATGGTGTTTTTGATCTTGGCCATTTTACAGGTGTAAGGTAGACTCTCAGAGTTGTTTTGATTTGTGTATATCTGATGGCTAAGGATGTTTAGATTTTTTAAGTGCCTTCCAGCCATTTTAGATTCAGCTGTTGAGAGTTCTCTGTTTAGTTCTGGACTCCATTTTTGTTGGATTATTTGTTCTTTTGATGACCAATTTCTTAATTTGTATATATTTTGGAGATCAGCTCATTGTCAAATGTGGGGTTGGTAAGATTTGCTGAGGTTGTATAATATGAACAAGGAAGTTTAATGCACTATAGACCCATGATTTCTGACTCTATGAGGTAAAACAGGATGATGATCAAAGAAAGCCATTATGTCCCTATACCCAAGATTAGGTATGAGTTCTTTGGTCACACAGCTTATAGGAGTAATCAGGTTTGGTGTGCACTATGAAAAACAAAGAGGCCCTGCCTCTCCCAAGCCTGCCCTAGTGTATGGAAGGTCCTTGGCTCAGGAACAGCTTCCTGCTCCTACACAAGGCCACCCACCCAGAGAGGTGAGAGGCTGCCTGGCAGGCAGGCCTGAAGATCCCCGCAAGGGAGTACAGGCACCTTCAGCTTGTGCTGCAAGGTCTGTCGCGTTCTACTGGACCCCGCCCTGACCCCATGTTTGTCCTTTTGACTGCGGTGTCCCTGGGCTACCAGGCATCCCTGATTCAGTGCCGAGGAGTTCCATCCAGTCAGGAACAGTTCCTGCTCCTGCACTGAGGAGATCCACTCAGATTCAGTCACAGCAAAGATTGGACCAAGACACCAAGACTCTCCTAGCTCCATTTGAAGAAAGAGATGGGCAGGTGCCAGTGCAAGCATTCCTCCAACAACCTGAAAGGCAACATGACATCACCAGAATGCAGGGATCCCGAAACAACAAGAATTGAATACCCTACTCCAGAAGAAATAGAAGAATTCGACTTTAACCAGTACTTCATGAAAATAATAGAGGACAGTAAACAGGAGGTGAAAAACTGCCATAAAGAAATGGAGATGACAAACAAAAAGGTAGACAAAATGAATAAATCTCTTAAAGATAAACAAGAAAAGCAAGAAAAAGCAATCAAACAGGTAAAGGAAACAGTTCAAGAACTAAAAAATGAAATGGAGGTAATGAAGAAAACACAATCCGAGGCAAGGCTGGAAATGTAAATTCTGGGTAAAAGAACAGGAACTACAGAGACAAGTATTACCAACAGAATACAAGAGATGGAAGAAAGAATCTCGGACTCTGAAGATACTATAGAGGAAATAAACTCACAGCTTAAAGAACAAAACAAATCCAACAAATTCTTAACACAAAACATCCAGGAAATCAGGAACACCGTGAAAAGACCAAACCTAAGAATAATAGGGATAGAAGAGGGAGAAGAATTACAACTCAAAGGCCCAGAAAATATATTCAACAAAATTACAGAAGAAAATTTCTCCAACCTAAAGAAGGATATTCCTATGAAGGTTCAAGTAGCATACAGAACACCAAATAGACTAGATCAAAAGAAAGCATCCCCATGCCATATAATAAAAAAGACACAAAACATACAGAATAAGGAACAGATATTAAGAGCAGCAAAGGGAAAAGGTCAAGGAACATATAAAGGGAAACCTGTCAGAATTACACCTGACTTCTCTATGGAAACCATGAAAGCCAGAAGAGCTTGGATAGATGTGCTACAGACACTAAGAGAACATGGATGCAAGCCCAGACTACTATACCCAGCAAAGCTTGCACTCACCATCGATGGAGAAAACAAGATATTCCAGGACAAAAACAGATTTAAACAATACGTAGCTACAAATCCAGCCTTGCAGAAAGTAATAGAATGAAAATCACAAACAAAGGAGTCCAACAACGCCCACAATAACTCAGGCATCTAGCGACCCTTCACCAGCACAACTAGAAGAAGGGAAACACACAAACTCTACTACCAAAAAAAAAAGAAAAAATGACCGGAGTTTATAACCACTGCTCATTAATATAACTTAATATCAATGGACTATAAAAAGGCACAGGCTAAGGGACTGGATATGAAAACAGGATCCAATATTCTGCTGTTTACAAGAAACACACCTCAACCACAAAGACAGACATCTACTAAGAGTAAAGGGTTGGGAAAAGGTTTATCAAGCAAATGGACATAAGAAACAGGTGGTGTGGCCATACTGATTTCTAACAGAGTTAACTTCAAACTAAAATCAATCGGAAAAGATAGAGAGGGACATTTTATACTCATAACAGGAACAATTCATCAAGATGAAGTCTCAGTCCTGAATATCTATGCCCCTAATATAAAAGCACCCACTTATGTAAAAAGAAACATTACTAGAACTCAAGACACATATCAAACCACACACTAATAGTAGGAGACTTCAACACTCCTCTCCCACAAATGGACAGGCCAATCAGACAGAAACCTAACAGAGAAATAAGAGAATTAATGGAGTTAATGAACCAAATGGACTTAACAGAAATCTATAGAACATTCCACCCAAATAGGAAAGAATATAATTTCTTCTCTGCGGATCATGGAACCTTTTCAAAAATTGACCACATACTCGGTAACAAAGCAAACTTCCACAGTTACAAAAACATATTATTAACCACTTGTGTTTTATCAGATCACCATGGACTAAAATTAGAATTCAACAACAATGCGACCCCCAGAAAGCCCACAAACTCATGGAAACTGAACAGTCAACTACTGAACCACACCTGGGTCAAGGAAGAAATAAAGAAAGAAATTAAAGTCTTTCTTGAATTTAATGAAAACAAAGACACAACATACTCAAACCTATGGGACACAATGAAAGCAGTGCTAAGAGGAAAGTTCATAGCACTAAGTGCCCACTTAAAGAAAATGGAGAAAACACTCATTGGAGACTTAATAGCACACCTGAAAGCTCTAGAAAAAAAGAAGCAGACTCACCCAGGAGGAGTAGAAGACTGGAAATAATCAAACTGAGGGCAGAAATCAACAAAATAGAAACACAGAAAACAATCCAAAGAATCAATGAAACAAAAAGCTGGTTCTTGGAGAAAATCAACAAGATTGACCAACCCCTATCCAAACTAATCAAACGGCAGAGAGAGAACAAGCAAATTATTATGATCAGAAATGAAAAGGGGGACATAACCACAGACACAGAGGAAATTCAGAGAATCATTAGATCTTACTACAAAAGACTGTATGCCACAAATTGGAAAATGTATAAGAAATGGACATTTTTTAAGATAAGTACCACATACCAAAGTTAAACCAGGACCAGGTGAACAATCTAAATAATCCTGTTAGTCGCAAAAAATTAGAAAATGTTATCAAAACCTCCCTACCAAAAAAAGCCCAGGACCAGATGGTTTCAATGCAGAATTCTACCAGAACGTCCAAGAAGACCTAATACCTATACTCCTTAAGGTATTTCATAATATAGAAACAGAACAGTCATTGCCAAATTCCTTCTATGAAGCTACAGTTACCCTGATACCTAGACCACACAAAGACTCAACCAAGAAAGAGAATTACAGGCCAATCTCACTCATGAACATCAACGCAAAAAAAAACTGAATCCAAGGACACATTAGAAAGATTATCCACTACGATCAAGTATGCTTCATCCCAGAGATGCAGGGCTGGTTCAACATACGAAAATCTATCAATGTAATCCATCATATAAACAAACTGAAGGAAAAAAAACATATGATCATCTCATTAGATGCTGAAAAAGAATTTGACAAAATTCAACACCCCTTTATGATAAAGGTCTTGGAGAGATTAGGGATACAAGAATCATTCCTAAATATAATAAAGGCTATTTACAGCAAGCCGACAGCTAACATCAAATTAAACGGAGAGAAACTCAAAGCCATCCCACTAATCAAAGTTCACTAAATTCAGGAACAAGACAAGGCTGTCCACTCTCTCGATACCTCTTCAATATAGTGCTTGAAGTTCTAGCAATAGCAATTAGACAGCATAAGGAGATAAAGGGAATTGGAATCGGAAAGGAAGAAGTCAAACTTTCGTTATTTGCTGATGATATGATAGTGTACATAAGCAACCACAAAAACTCCACCAAAGAACTCCTACAGCTGATAAACAACTTTAGTAATGTGGCAGGATACAAGATCACTGCAGAAAATCAGTTGCCGTCATATACACAAAGGATAAGGAAGCAGAGAGGGAAATCAGAGAAGTATCACCTTTCACAATAGCCACAAATAGCACAAAATATCTTGGGGTAACTCTAACCAAGGAAGTAAAAGACCTATATGACAAGAATTTTACGTCTTCAAAGAACAAAATTGAAGAGAATACCAGAAAATGGAAGAATCTCCCTTGCTTGTGGATTGCGAGGATCAACATAGTAAAAAATGGCAATCCCCATCAAGGTCCCATCAAAATTCTCCACATATCTTGAGAGAATAATAATCAACTTTATATGGAAAAACAAAAACCCAGAATAGCCAAAACAATCCTATACAAAATAGGAACTTCTGGAGGCATTACCATCCCTGACTTCAAACTCTATTACAGAGCTACAGTATTGAAAACTGCTTGGTATTGGCTTAAAAACAGAGAAATCGACTAATGGAATTGAATAGAAGACCCGGACATTAACCCACAAACATGTGAACACCTGATTTAGGGTAAAGGAGCTAAAAGTACACAATGGAAGAAAGAAAGCATCTTCAACAAATGGTGGTGGCATAACTGGATGTCAACCTGTAGAAGAATGAAAGTAGATCCGTGTCTATCACCATGCACAAAACTCAAGTCCAAATGGATTAAAGACCTCAATATCAATCTGAACACACTGAACCTGATAGAAGAGAAATTGGGAAGTACTCTACAATATATGGTCACAGAAGACCACTTTTACGTATAACCCCAGTAGCACAAATATTAAGGGCAACATTGAATAAATGGGACCTCCTGAAGCTGAGCAGCTTCTGTAGAGCAAAGGACACTGTCACTAAGACACAAAGGCAACCACTGACTGGGGAAAGATGTTCACCAACCCCGTAACAGACTAAGGTCTGATCTCCAAAATATATAAAGAACTCAAGAAACTAGACTTTAAAATGCTAATTAACCCAATTAAAAATGGGGCACTGAACTGAACAGAGAATTCTCAACAGAAGAAGTCCAAATGGCCGAAAGACACTTAGGGTCATGCTCAACCTCCTTAGCGATCAGGGAAATGCAAATCAAAACAACTCTGAGATACCATCTTATACCTGTCAGATTGGCTAAAATCAAAAACACCAATGATAGCCTTTGCTGGAGAGGTTGTGGAGTAAGGGGTATACTCATCCATTGCTGGTGGGAATGCAAACTTGTGCAACCACTTTGGAAATCAGTGTGGCGGTTTCTCAGGAAATTCGTGATCAATCTACCCCAGGACCCAGTAATTCCACTCTTAGGAATATATCCAAGAGATGCCCTATCATACTACAAAAGCATTTGTTCAACTATGTTCATAGCAACATTATTTGTAATAGCAAGAACCTGGAAACAACCTAGATGTCCTTCAATGGAAGAATGGATGAAGAAACTGTGGAATATATACATATTAGAGTACTACTCAGCAGTAAAAAACAATGACATCTTGAATTTGGCATGCAAATGGATGGAAATAGAAAACACTATCCTGAGTGAGGTATTCCAGACCCAAAAAGATGAACATGGGATGTACTCACTCATAATTTGTTTCTAACCGTAAATAAAGGACATCAAGCCTATAATTCATGATCCTAGAGAAGCTAAATAAGGTGAACCCAAAGAAAAACATATACTTATCCTCCTGGATATTGGAAGTAGACAAGATTGCTTGGCAAAAATTGGGAATTTCGGGGTGGATGGGATGGAGGTAAGGGGAGATTGGGAGAGAAAAGTGTGAAGGGGAGGATGGGGATAGCTTGGGAGAATGGGATGGTTGGGATAAAGGAAGGGTGGATATGGGAGAAGGGCAGTATATATCTTAATTAAGGGAGCCATTTTAGGGTTTTCAAGAGACTTGACTCTAGAGGGGTTTCAGGTTTCCAGGGAGATGCCCCCAGCTAGTTCCTTGGGCAGCTAAGGAGAGGGAGCATGTAATGGCCAGGTCTTATAGCCATACTGTTGAATATCTTGCATATCACTATAGAACCTTCATCTGGCGATGGATGGAGATAGGTACAGATCCCCACATTGGAACACTGGACTGAGCTCCCAAGGTCCAAATGAGGAGCAGAAGGAGGGAAAACATGAGCAAGGAAGTCAGGACCGTGAGGGATGCACCCACCCACTGAGATGGTGTGGCTGTTCTAATGGGAGCTCATCAAAGCCAGCTGGACTGGGACTGAAGAAGCATGGGATAAAACCGTACTCTCTGAACATGGCAGTAAATGAGGGCTGCTGAGAAGCCAAGGACAATGGCACTGGGTTTTGATCCTACTGCGTGTACTGGCTTTGTGGGAACCTAGCCTGTTTGGATGCTCACCTTCCTAGACCTAGATGGAAGGGGGAGGACCGTGGACTTCTCACAGGGCAGGGAACCCTTACTGCTCTTAGGACTGGAGAGGGAGGGGGAGTATAGTGGGGGGTGAAATGGGAGGCAGGGAGGAGGTGGGGAGGAGGCAGAAATTTTTAATAAAAAATAATAATAAAAAACAAAGCAGGGAAAGGAAATTAGGTGACCCTATTGTCTGTAAAAAAAGAAAAAAATAGATGGTTAGCTACGCCACTTGTTTAAAGTTTTGTAGATTAAAAATAGGATAGGATTCTGCTACACTGAAAGGAGAAACTGGCTGACATATACTTGGCTTGCTTAAAACTGTGTTAACCAATAATAAAAGAGTCATTTGGGGGGGTGAAGATGTTAATGGGAAAATTAATACAAATTATGCAAAGAAAAGTGTTTAACTACTTGTGGACTTCTAAGATTAACATGTAACTTCTAATCATAATGTGGTTATTTTCTGTGTAAAGAGTTTAATTTGTTTTTTGAAAATGTGTAACTTGTGGTTATAAGGTAATCTTTTCTTTTTTTTAAATTTTTTTCTCATGGTTTATTTTTTTTATATTTAAAAATTTCCATCTCCTTCCCTCCTCCTTCCCTCCCTCCCCTCCTCTTCCCCCTTCCCTCCCCTCCTTCTCCCCCTTCCCTCCTCTCCCCTCCACCCATACCTCCCCTCCCTCCCTCTCAAGGCCAAGGAGCCATCAGGGTTCCCCACTCTATGCTAAGACCAAGGTCCTCCCAACTCCCCCCAGGTCCAGAAAGGTGATCGACCAAGCTGAGAAGGCTCCCACAGAGCCCGTCCATGCAGAAGAATCAGAGCCCAGAGCCATTGTCCTTTGCTTCTCAGTCAGCCCCCGCTGTTGGCCACATTCAGAGAGACGGGTTTGGTCGCATGACCCATCAGTCCCATTCCAACTGGAGTTGGTGATCTCCCATTAGTTCTGTCCCACCGTCTCCATGAGTGAACCCACACCTCTCGTTCCTGACTTTCTCCCTCATGTTCTCGCTCCTTCTGCTCCTCATCAGGACCTTGGGAGCTCAGTCCAGTGCTCCAATGTGGGGCTCAGTCACCTTCCCCATCTGTCGCCAGATGGAGGTTCCCTCACGGTCCTGACTTTCTTTCTCATGTTCTCTCTCCTTCTGATCCTCATCAGGACCTTGGGAGCTCAGTCCGGTGCTCCAATGTGGGGCTCTGCCATTTTCTTCATCTATCGTCAGGTGGAGGTTCTATGGTGATATGCAAGAAATTCATCAGTATGGCTATAGGAACTGGCCTTTTCAGGCTCCCTCTCCTCAGCTGCCCAAGGAACTAACTGGGGGCATCTCCCTGGAAACCTGGGAACCCCTCTAGGGTCAAGTCTCTTGACAACCCTCAGGTGGCTCCTTAAATTAAGATATATGCTTCCCTGCTCCCATATCCACCCTTCCTATATCCCAAGCACCCCATTCCTCCGAGCTCCCCCCGTTCTCCCCTTCACACTTTTCTCTCCCCATCTTCCCTTGGCCCAGTCTTGCCGAACCCTCAAGTTCCCAATTTTGCCTGGCGATCGTGTCTATCTTTTCTTACATAGAAATTTTTGTCTTAGGTGGTATAAAAGGAATAAGAAAAAATAGTCATAAAAGAAAAAGAATAAAGAGAAAAATAAAATAAGACTTAGGTTTTGCCCCCCCAGATCCGTCTCCTGTGTGTTCAGTAGTGCCGCTCCTCTTCAGGTTTTCTGACCTGTTGAAGCTGGATGTCAGCAGTAACTTTAAAAAAGCTCATCATACAGAGCTTATGGTGTCACAGAGTTTGAGTCCATGATGACAAAGCAAAGGCATGACAGTAGGAACAGCTGAGAGCTTACATCTTCATCAACAATCACAAGGCAGAGAGAGAACCCTGGAAATAAGGAAGGTCTTTGAAGTCTCAAAGCCCACCTCCAGTAACCTAGCTGCTCCAACAAGGCCATATCTCTTAATCCTTACTAAACAGTTCCACCAATTGGGACCAAGTATTCAAGTATATCAGTCTATAGGGACCATTCTCTTTCAAACCATCACAATATGAAAGATCCCCTGTTAGATTTGAAAGAAAAAATAGAAGCCAGATCGCTGCTCTGAGATATAGTCCTATGATCTTTGTTCTCCATAAGTTCTTCACCCCTTTGCCTGTCCTCTTTAAAGGGAACAGCATCTGTTCCTAATTTCTGGATTTATGGAATCAAGCTCATTTTATTTCCCAGTTCACGGCAATCTCAAGACAGCCGGAATCTTTGTCTTAGGTTTGCCATGGCATGGAATTCTGTTTGCATATTGGCTTGTTTCTTAGACACAGATAAAAAGACCTTGAGGGTCTGAGCGAGGATATTCCATCCCACTTTCCTGAGCTTGTTTTATTATCTCACTCTCATTTTCACTAAAAGAATTTGAAAAATGAAAGTTTTAGGGGGAAGTTCTGGTGGGTGAGCCTGGGGAGAAGAAAGGGTTTACTGGAGTTGTTAGGAACACTTAAGCATGAAGGTTTGTCTTAGCCCAGCTGAGGAGAGAACCAACAAGCCTCTTCCTTCCTTGAAGAACATGCACAACCTCTATCCTGGACACAAGAACCATTAGGTTGGCAGATATAGTACTAACCTTATTCCTGCCCATGAACTGACTGATCTAATTGACTTAACAAGGTTAGTTTGGGGAAAATTAATAAGAAAAAGAAACATGAAAAAAGAAAGGCTGTTACCCTGAAGGGCAGGAGAGAAGAATGACATCAGGAACTGGAGTGAAGTCTGTTTTTCAATGTAGGTCGAGGAATGGCTAAGCTATAAGACATTAGACCTTCTGTGTTCCTCTGCCCAGCCCTGCTGCCCAGTCCCATTGCCGGTCTAGCTCTTTCCAAGCCCCAGCAAAATCAGTGCCTTCAAGTAATGGGGCTCACAATTGGCAGGAAGTGAAATGGGGACCCCTAGAGATATGGCTTTGGCTTGGCTTTCCTGGTTCCCACCTGAGAGACTCCAAACACTGTCTGAGAGGTGTTAGATTCCTGTTTTCAATGTGCGCAGATGGTTACTGCTGGAAGATATAGATTTTATAGATGTCTGTGTTACTGGCTTCAAATCATAGCCAGCATCATTGTCTAAAATTGATCTATTTTTTTATGTTCATTGTTGTTTTACCTGCATGTATGTCTGTGTGTCAGCCCCAGAATCCATGGGACTAGAGTTACAGGCAGGTGTGAGCTGCCATGGGGATGCTGGGAATTGAACCGAGGTCCTCTGGAAGAGCAGCCAGTGCTCTTAACTGCTGTGTTATCTCTCTATTCACAGGTCTATTTAGTTTTGTGTTTTAAATTTTTGCTGGCTCTGAAGACAGTATGCTGTTATTAACTTTGCGCATTATTTGAAAATCTCTATTTATTGATGATCAGCAGTTTTCTGGAACAACATAGATCCACTTATAACATCTTCAGCATAGCTCTCTTCTCTTCTCTTTGACCATAGATAGTCTTTTATTGGACTATTTCAGGATGGAAATATTGTAAATTACCTTGATGATTTAAAAGTGGTTTGAAGTCAGGCATGGTGTCACAAACCTAACATCAAGGAAAATGAGGAAGGAAGGTTGCAGGCCAGCTTTGTCTACAACACAACACCTGTGGAAAAATATAAGAATAAGAGAGATCAAAATAGAATGTTTAATTGCACTTTCTTGTCCCATGTAGTAAATGTGTAATCTCTAAAATATCTTATATTTAAACTAATATTAATTTTTGTTGAACATTCAAAAATTCTGTTCCTGTATGTCTGGAATTGAAATATCAAAAGAAAACATAATTTATGTTTCACAGATATGACAAATTTGTACAAATTGCAGATTTAATAATATTAAAGATTCAAAACTTTCTATATATAGCGTGTATGCATATAAAATTTATAAGTATATAAGGCTGATTTCCATCCTGATTTTAATAATATAAAATGTACTTTTAACACATTGAATATAAAATTCATTTATGCCATTTGTTTTTTAGGCTGTGGATTAAGGTTAACCACAAGACAATATCATGCAGGGATTTAAGAAGAGCCCTTTGTATCTCTGGTTGGAACACTATGGATATAACAGGTAAGCGACACCTTCCAAATGTGCTGTTCTCCAAGCATAGGTCTCAGTATGGTCAACAGAGTCAGGGACATAGTGCACCTTCTTAATAGAAGTAAATTGAATAGAAATGCAATTTGACAAATTCACAGTTTAGAGAAACCTAGGCTCATAATTTTCCTTTAAAATACTACAACTTAGCCAATGTGACAATAGCATATTCCATTCACTTTAAGGTTTTTCCTCTAGGGACAGCTGTTTGAATAATGGTGGATATCCTATGTAGGGTTGGTAAGCTAGTATTTGATTCAGGAAGCCATTCCACAGAAATGGTCACCACTTAGCACCAGTTGATCCATCTCAATTAATTTCTAAAATAATGTTTGACCTTTAAAGGTCAAAAATGGATTTTTACTAATGAGATTAGTGGATGTTGGCATTATATGAAAAGCTACAATATTTCAAGCAATTCCACTCATGTGAGAATGCAATATAAGATATTTCTGAGGTGTCCATTATATAACCTTGGGAATGACACTTGGGATTTGGTCCCTATGTGGTCTTACCTTCAGCTGATCACTTGTAATAATTTTTGCCTCTGTAATACTAGAAATCTGTTGAAACACAACTTTTACGCAAGGCACTGGTTGAACATCAAAATATGTTTCAGAGCTCATGGCCACTATTTGTTGTTCTTGGCTGTTAAATGTTTTGTTCTATGACATACTTTGATAGAGCCTAGTATCATGATTATAAAGGCTTAAATGACATTGACGTGCCCCAAACTTGTACTGTGGTTACTCCTCCCTGCCAAAATGAATTGTGAGAGTCAGTCATAACCAAGTTAGTTTAGGATAGTTCACAGGTCTCATCTTCTTCAGAAGGTAATTTGATTACATACTGTTCCCGTTGTACGGGGGAAATCATATCTGTGTCCCTCTTGGCAACTTGACACATTGTTACTGCAGGCTTCATACAATACTGTACCTGAACTTCTTTCATGTATTATTTATGAATGTCTCATGACCCATGTAGTTTGATCCCTCAAGGAACTTCTCAGTATCCCTGGTCTGTCACCTCAATGTGCTCAATCTATCGAGTCACTTAAGTATCTGCCAGTATTTTCCTCAACTGAAGCCATCTGTGAAATCCATTAATCACTCAAGGCTTCCTATGAAAGAAAACACTTCTAGACCCTTTGGAAGTCAGAACCTTGTTTCCTGATCTGATTTGTCCGTGTAATCTGCATAGTTCACCTTGTTGGGACTCTTATTGGAAACTGGTAGAAGCTTACAAATGACTGTTTTTGTAAAGGAATCTTATTTCTTAAGGCAGGAAGGAACTTGAGCCATGCTTTAAGACTGATACCTCCCTGGAACGAAAAAGTGACTTATATGGATCATAAATTGTCAAATTCTAGTCTTTCCTTAGAAACAGACTGAAAAATAACAACAAAAGAATATATTCGCCTAGACCTCTGAGCTTTTGGTTAGTATAGAACTAGCTTGTAAAAAGGCTTTTACTTAGCAAAATTAAGAAATGTCATTAATACAATATTTGCAAAATGTGTTTCTGCCACTTTCCCTTTGTTCCAAAGACTTCTGCAGTTAAGTAGGGTTTATGGATTCCTTCAAATTCTTTTTCGTAGAGATTCACAGTGTTTGTTAGCAACAAAAAACACATACCATAAATTTCTCAGACCCACTTTAACAATTGAAAAGTTTGGAAAATCTGGTGGCTGATAGTGTGGACACTTCATTTAGATGGTTTGAGTTTCAGATCTATCATCCAGACTCATGACAAGAGGCACATGGCTCAACCTTTCTGTGACTCTTTGCTCACACTTAAAATAGTAACAATAACATTGTAGCCTTAGTATTGTAATACTGAATTAACTGGAGGAGAAGCATTCAGAGTAGCACCTAAGAACTATCCTTTTTGTCATTTTCTGTTAATATCTCCCAAATAATTGTTCCCTTATAAGAACTTCAGCAAATACTTCCCTCCAATATGAGCCAAACACACCATATTAGCTTGCTGGGATGTTCATTTGAGGTGTGTCTGGGGATAATGTGTTTAGTGAAGTTGAACTATTTATCAGTTGGAAACTTGAAGTTCACTGTCTTGTGTGATATCTAGGAGTTGATGTAAAGAAAAAATAATGAAAAAATGTTGTAACGACAGATATGTGAAAATAATAGAAAAGATAATCTCTGAAAATTTTCAGTTAATACAGGGAAAGCAGAATGTCTAATGTCTACTTTTAGATGTCTGTGAAGTGTGGGGTAATTAAGAACTAAGAGTTAAGGCAGTAAAATGTCTACTTGCTTTAAAATCTCAGCACTAATTTTCTTATTGTTATGACTCTTGAAACACAACCAAAACAGAAGCTTTGAAAAGACAGACTAACTTTCAGAGTGATGCTGATACTGTTGGTGAAGATGCACAAGAGTATTTTTGCAACTTAAAAATCTGAACTTTGACTAGTTGTGAATCTCAGTATTGACTACACAAAGAAGCTTCTCTGATGAGGACTGAGTGCTGCACTAATCTATGGATACAGATTTGTAGGCTTGTACATATTTAGAAGGCAGTTTGATGCTAGGTCCATTTAGCAAAATTACGGTATTAAGTTTACTCCTAGGATCTATGAGCTCCGCAGATAAGGGTTCTTGTTCAGACTTATGGTTTCAGAATTTCCTCCTGTGGATCAAGCCCTGAATTCAATCAGAAATAAGTTGGTTACTTCTACAGCATTCATGCCGGTATTGTACTTACAGACATATATTGCCAGGCTGGTTGTTGTGATAGCTCTCAGGGGTTACAGTTCTACAAGACTTATTCTAACATCTTTAAAAAATAACTCTGTGTGTGCACACAAACACAGTAGTGTATATACATATGTGTTGACTTGTAAATTTATATTCCTGTGATCTGTTGGCTGATTGGGGAAGAGCTGAAGGTCTGCTTGAGGTGATCTCTGTTTGCAACTGTTGTCTCAGCATAGTATGAAGATTTATAGATTTAGGTAAGGAACTACAACATCACCCTCATTGAAAGCCAAGACTGAATCTGTACCTTTCTTTGCTTTAGTTTAGCATGAGGAGAGGGTCTGGAGCAAAGAGTTTCAGAACTGGAAACACTGTGAACTAGGCAACTGCTTGGTTCAGATGACATCCTTTGAGCACCTGGGGAAAGCAGCACTCCTCAGGGATTGTCATGGAGGCTGTGGAGATGGAGGGCTGAGAAGAGAAGACCCAGTGATGGCCTTTGGTCCTTCCCTCATTTGTAGGCTTGTCATCTTTAATTTAATTCTGCCTGGGTAGCCACTGTTGATTTCTAAGAAAAGGCCTTAATGGTTTTCAACTAGAGTAAGACTGTGAAGACTGTGAAAGCATTTGTCTTCTCTGCGGGGTACATTGTGGGTTCCCTCGAGATTGCCTTTGACAGTCTTTCTGTCCTATGTGTCACAGATGCCGCAGCACACGTGGCTTTGGTGTCTTATTTAGAGCTCCTTTGTTATTTGTTTCCTTCCCTTCCCTCCCTCCATCCCCTCCCTCCTTGAGACAGGATCTCATGTGGCTTAGGTGCTCACCTACATGCTGATAAGTAACTAAAGATAAATTTCAACTCTGGATCTTCCTGTCCCTACCTCGGAAGTTCTGAGATTACAGGAGGGCACCACTATAGTCATGTTTACTGCTATTTCTTAAAATATGTTATTCCCAGTTTGTTTCTGGAGTATGGGATGGATGATACCACAGGAATTTTTTTCCAGATAGAGGAATGTATGATTTCTCGGGTTATCATAAGAGATGTTTTGTTTTGGTTTGGTTTGTTTTCCAGAGTGGGTTTCTCTGTGTCCTTCTGACTGTCCTGGAATTCACCCTGTAGACAAAGCTGTCCTCAAACTTACAGAGATCCACCTGCCTCTGTCTCCCTGAGTGTTGGGATTAAAGGCGTGTGCCACCACCAGCTGACTCGGGAAATAATTTTGATGAGAATATGTTTTGAATCTCAAAAATACAGATTTTTTGCAATATAGTACTTTGTATGTGTGAGTGTGTGTGTGTGTGAATGTGTGTGAATGTGTGCATGTGAATGGTGTGTGCACATGTGTGTGTGAGTGTAAATGTGTCTGTGTGAAGTGTGTGTTGGAGACAGAGCTTTCAAACCTGGACCAGACTGACTTTTAACTCAAGGTTCTCCTGACTCTCCATCTCCCAAAAACTAGGATTATAGGTATGTACCACCACACTTACATTGTGGCATAACATATACTCGAAGACAAGATGAATAAAACTCAATTATACTCATGAATGACTAGCAGTCAGTATGGTTTTATTAATTTGACCCAAAGATAGGTTTTATATGTGGCATAATCTACAGAGGAAAGATTATTTTTATAAAGAGGGGGAGGCACCCTAAACAAGCGTTTGGAGAGATGGAAGTCTTCATTGTTCTGTTGCTGGTTATATGTTCCACCACATTCTACCTTTACAAATCTTTTAAATATGATTCAGAAAATCTTTGATCTCTGAATAAAGGTGACCAAGAACTAAACCTTGCTATGGTGGTGTTTGTTGATTTGGAGTTTTCTTTTTCTCTTTCTCCTCATGAGCGTTTGTTTGGGTACCCCTTCTTATCCCTATGCTTACAAGTCTAGCTTGCTGTTACAAGCTTATCCAGAGTTACTTGAATGTCACACAAAATAGAATAAAAAGGAAGACCATCATCATTATCTTTAGAGTCCCCGTCTTCTTTTCAGTAATGTGCACATGCACGTGATACATGGAGGTTGCTTCAGGGTCCCCAGTTCTGAAGTCCAAGCCTCTTTCTTGAGATTTTTTATAATTTCTTGTGATTCCTTTTTACTTTTTATTTCCTGGAATCTGATAGGAGAAAAAAATTATTGCCTTGTAAAATGTTTAGCTTGATATTGCCTGTGCTCTTTACTTTTTGGCAGAACTGCAGATGCTTTCACCATGTATTCTTTGTCCTCGGAAAGCAGACCCAGTGGGTGAGTTGATTTGACTGATCTGAGATATAACATGTATTGGGAACATATAGCACTAATTGGTTTTCTTAAAAATGTAAACACGTGTATGCAACTTTCTTTTAGGAATAAATAAAGAATAAAGCTCATCACTATGGGAAATTTGCTGTAACCTGTATGTAATTCTTAATATGTAGCAGTCAGATTTCTTAGGCTGTTATCAGATACCCTGTGTGACCCTTTCTTGGGTTAGCCTAGAAAGGGAAGAAGGCTGTGCTTGGGACAAGGAGGACATGAGAGTGGAAGGGAGAAGACCTCCTAGTAGAAAGTGGCAGGGGATAATGGGGTTTGAAAGTGTGCCTCACCTTCCAGAACTCTGCCACTGAGGTGAGTAGTAGGTGCCCTCAAATCAAAACATCAAATTGAATTGAAGAATCTCAGGCCTATAGCTTCTGTACATTACTTGGGGGTCAGAGAAGGTATTCATGGTGGGTAAAAGTAACGAGGTATGGAAGGACTGAGGAACAAGTCATTAGAAGGGACTGGAGGGACATTAACATGCTAAAAGCGCACTGTTTCTGAGTTTAGTAGTAAATAATTGTTCTTATTCTTGAATCACTATGTTCCAGTAGGACTTCGATAGTATGTGAAGTCTCATCTGTAGGAAACAGGGCATTAAATTCCAAATTACTGATTTATATGTAAGGATATTAAGAATCAATCAATTTATAAGTACAAGATTAATTGTAACTAATTTAAACTTCTATGAAAACATGAATCTAGGAAGTACTTATATATCTGTGTTTATATATCTCTTGATCACTCAGCACCGTCTCAGCTGGATGTAAACAATGCTCACAGGTGGTTTGACCTCTGGTTTCTGCTACAATATGGATACCGGCCCACTCAGGGACTCCTCTTGGCTATTCTGTTGTTGCCTTGTGTTATGGAGATCCTGTAGCTTTGTATCTGCAGAAACAGCCCCTTCACATGCTCTAGCAGTTCATAAATGAGGTGGATTCTGGTGTGGGCTGCCTCATCGTCACCACCAGGGCATGCTCTCTAGCACTGCCCAGGCTAGTTCATCCACTGCAGCATGCAGCAAGGAGCTAGGTCAGTTCTTCCTCTCTCAGAGCCTTTGGTGCAGCTCACCTGTACTCACACCACTGGGGCCAGCTCTACTATTTTATCCAGAGAGTAGTGCAGGACCTACTCTCTGGATTGCTGCACTTGGCCAGCTTTTCTGTTCTCATACCCCTTGCCCCAGGCTGGCTCTCCTGCCTGCTGTAGGTGGTAAGGGTTGGCGGGGGTGGAAGGCATATTTCCATTATCCTTGCCACCAAATGGCATATGAGGGAGGGGGCAGGGGAAGCTCTCCTGTTTTTACAACCACAGGCCTGGCTCACCCACACCCTCACCAACGGGATCAGCTCTAGTGTACTGCCCAAGAGTTGTACTGAGGGGCAGGACTAGTTCTTTCTAGTGAAGATGGACACTGTAAAGAAGTCCCACACTAGCTCAGAATTAAGTATAATAAAGGGTTATTTATTTAGGGGTACATTCATAGATCATAGTTCTCTGCATGAAAGGGGAACAGGAACCAAATCCAGCAACCAGAAGAGAAAGCAAGTACACATTTTGCATAGGCTTTTATAATATATGAGGCCACACCCAAGTGGGCTGGTATCTTAATGGTTACTGGCTGAAGGAGTTCCTACAGCACTCTACTGTTGGAGCCAGTGAGGGGCAGGGCCAACTCTGTGCAGTCCTATCCTTACTGTTTTTGGTGGTAACAGGAATTGCAGACATCAACACGAACACCATAGCTCCTGGCGTCAGTGTAGGGTACTCAGATCTGCATAGTCCTGACAGAGGCTCAACACTCAAGACACTAACCCGACCCTAGGTGGCAGCCCAGGCCCTTGACAACCTCATGGCCCTTAGTGGCACTGTGGTCATGGATATCAGTATAGATCCCAACTGTAGCAGTCCTTGGCAGCAGTCTGGGCTCAGATGTCACCATGGCCACTTTGATCAGCACGGACCCAAAGACAGCATGGCCTTTGAATCCCCACATGGTCCCAAGAGTGGGCCCAGATCCCGGGCATCTGCACTGCCTCCAATGGCAACAGGAGCCTCAGACATCAGCATAGGTCCTGGGCTGTGGCAGGGCTACGGACAACAGACATGGCCTTGGTTACAGCTTAGGCCTTCGGTGACTGTGCATGTCACCCAGGTCTATATGGGTCAGAACCAGCACAACCGTCGAGCACCTAAAAGGCCACAGATGGAGGCCCAGATCCTGGGCTTCAGTGTGGCCTTTGGTGGCAACACAGGCCATGGACATCAGCACAGATGTAGGCTGCACTAGGACCATAGATCCAGACCCTTGGCAATAGCCCAGGCTTGGGTGTCATTGTGGCCCTTCTTGGCACTGCAGATCACCAAGATTGGCATGGTCCTAGGGTTAGTGTGGCCCTGAAACACCACCATGACCCCAGGTGACAGCCCAGATCTTGAGGCTTCAACCTTCAGTGGCAACAGGAGCTATGGATAGTGACACAGACCCTGTCTGTGGTAGGCCCACAGACCCAGACATGGCCCACAGCCTCAGTTTGGGAACAAATGACACAATAGCCCTAGGTGGCAGCTTGGGCCATCCTGGTTTGTATGGCCCTGGCAGTACCTTGAACCTCTAACACTAACATGGTGTCAGGTGTTGGTATGGACTTCAGGCTTCTGCACAGCCCTTGGTGGCAACAGGAACCATGGACACCATCTTAGAGCCCAGACCCCACAGACCTAGACATGGCCACTGGCAACAGATTGGACTGGACGTCACCATGGGATCCTGGATTGGCATGGTCCCTGTGGTGGCACATCCCTTTAATATCAACTTGGTCATAGGTAGTGACCCTTGGTGGTAACAGGAGCTGTGGACATCACCACAAACCCCCAGAGCTGCATCAGAGCCATGGACCAAATCACGGCCTTCAGAACAGTCCAGACCCAGATATAACTGCTGGGTGGCAAGCAGGGCATCTACCTCAGCCCGTCCCTCACTACCCTCGGCTCTTCAGATGCGAATCATCCTGCCTCTCCCTCTCCCATTTTGCCATCCTCTACTCACTCACCATAATGGTGCCCAACTGGTTCATGAGTAAATTCTTCCCACCTAAGGTTTAGAGACCTAGGGTGGAACTGCATGTCCTTCGGAGCCCTCGTATTTGTTTTTAAATGCCAAGGCTCTAGCTCAGGGCCTTATACATGCTAGGTAAGTACTTATCACTGCGTCACAAGCTAGCGCTTCCATTCCTGTCTGTTACTGATCTCTGATATTCATTTGGTCATTTAATGGTGTCCCAGATAGCTTGCATTTTTTGTTCACTCCTTTTAAAATACTATTTTTACTTTTTAAATGTTTAAATGTTCTAATTTGTCAGTATTGTCAAGTCCACTTTTGTTTTTACATTGTGAGATTATTCAGAGTTATTTTAACATTTAATTTTCTGAACTTTTCATTTAGTAGACTTCTAGTTTTTCCCCAGAATCTTCATGTCTTTAACTGAATTGTTCTTTTATATTCTTTGTGGTCTTCTCTAACTCAATCAGCTGATTATTTAATATTGTTTTTTAAATTATTGTTAAAAATCATTTTTTGAATTATTTATCTGGCATCTAAACTAATTTTATATCTTTGGAGTTCATTTCTAGAGTTCTTTTAACTTTTGGAGAAGCCATGTTGCCTGCTTTTAAAATTCCTTGTGTTTCTCTGTTGAGCTTTGTGTATCTGTTAGCTCCTTCTTGGGGAGTAGTCTTCCCGTGGGATGCCCAGGGAAATAATTTGTGTGTAGTGTAGTGTTGAATATAATTCCAAGAGAATTCTTGGTGTAGTTTCTTTACAGCTTTCTCAGTGATGATGAGTAGCTCTGGGACAGTGTAGTAGTAGTGCTGGAGCCGGTGTGACTTGTTTCCCTGTCGGTTAGAACAGGGGTGAGGACCCTGGAAGTGGAAGTGGGTGTGCACGTGGATATGTGTTCTGTGTTTACTTCTCTGGACTGTCAGAAATATGTGGTCTGAGAAGTTACAGGGTTACCTATGCTAAGGACACTTGCCAACGTGGCACTATTACAATAGAATATGTGTAAATAGAAGGTTTGTAGTCACTACTGTCACAGTGGAGGTAAAATGGAACATGGCTTTTCAGCTCTTCCCTGTTTGTGCCTGTTTTGGGGGAAGAGCTGATGACTGGCTGTTTTTATCTTCCTTATTCTTTTTTTTTAATCGTTTTAATTTCTCACAGATTTGTAACTTGAACATTTATAAAGGAGCACATGTATTCTAAATCATTATATTTTGCAATAAAATATTGTATGGCACAAAATATCTTTTAAAATATGTATTAATTTTCCTAGAAATATTTTATTCTTTTATCTGTTACCAGCTTTTGTTTTTATGGTTTCCCATTTCTCAAAATTTTTACACTAAAAATTAAACATTCTTTAAAATATTTATTCTTTATACTATTGTAAATATATTAGATTCTTATGCAAGGTATATTATTTGCCGTTTTACTAATCTTTGATAGTTGTACTTTGATAAATAGATTATCTAAGATTCAATAGGCCAATTGCAGCATGTAATAGCTATTCAGAGGCAATTAAACTGCCTTTTTTTTCAACTTTTTTTTGTTTATTTTTTTCTCATGGTTTATTTTTTATATTCAAAAATTTCCATCACCTCCCCTCCTCCTCCCCCTATCCCCCGTCCTTCTCCCCCTTCCCTCCCCTCGCCTCCACCCATACCTACCCTCCCTCCCTCTCAAGGCCAAGGAGCCATCAGGGTTCCCCACTCCATGCCAAGACCAAGGTCCTCCCAAATCCCCCCAGGTCCAGGAAGGTGATCGACCAAGCTAAAAAGGCTCCCACAGAGCCCGTCCATGCAGAAGAATCAGAGCCCAGCGCCATTGTCCTTTGCTTATCAGTCAGCCCCTGCTGTTGGCCACATTCAGAAAGACGGGTTTGGTCGCATGATCCATCAGTCCCATTCCAACTGGAGTTGGTGATCTCCCATTAGTTCTGTCCCACCGTCTCCATGAGTGAACGCACCCCTCACGTTCCTGACTTTCTTTCTCATGTTCTCTCTCCCTCTGCCCCTCATCCGGACCCCGGGAGCTCAGTACAGTGCTCCAATGTGGGGCCCAGTCATCTTCCTCATACATCGCCAGATGGAGGTTCCCTCACGGTCCTGACTTTCTTTCTCATGTTCTCTCTCCTTCTGCTCCTCATCAGGACCTTGGGAGCCCAGTCCGGTGCTCCAATGTGGGGCTCTGTCATTTTCTTCATCTATCGTCAGGTGGAGGTTCTATGGTGATACGCAAGAAATTCATCAGTATGGCTATAGGAACCGGCCCCTTCAGGCTCCCTCTCCTCAGCTGCCCAAGGAACTAACTGGGGGCGTCTCCCTGGAAACCTGGGAACCCCTCTAGGGTCAAGTCTCTTGACAACCCTCAGGTGGCTCCTTAAATTAAGATATATGCTTCCCTGCTCCCATATCCACCCTTCCTGCATCCCAAGCATCCCAACCCTGCGAGCTCCCCCCATTTTCCGCCCCACACCTTTCTCTCCCCATCTTCCACTGGCACAGCCTCGCCCAACCCTCAAGATCCCAATTTTGCCTGGCGATCGTGTCTACTTCCAATATCCAGGAGGATTACTATATCTTTTTTTGGGAGTTCACCTTCTTATTATCTTCTCAAAGGATCCCAAATTATAGGCTCGATGTCCTTTAATTATGGCTAGAAACCGAATATGAGTGAGTACATCCCATGTTCATCTTTTTGGGTCTGGGTTACCTCACTCAGAATAGTGTCTTCTATTTCCATCCATTTGCATGCAAAATTCAAGATGTCATTGTTTTTTACCACTGAGTAGTATTCTAGCATGTATATATTCCACAGTTTCTTCATCCATTCTTCAACTGAAGGGCATCTAGGTTGTTTCCAGGATCTGGCTATTACAAATAATGCTGCTATGAACATAGATGAGCATATGCTTTTGTAGTATGATTGGGCATCTCTTGGGTAGATTCCCAAGAGTGGAGTTGCTGGGTCCTGGAGTAGGTTGATCCCGAATTTCCTGAGAAACCGCCACACTGCTTTCCAAAGTGGTTGCACAAGTGTGCATTCCCACCAGCAATGGATGAGTGTACCCCTTACCCCACAACCTCTCCAGCAAAGGTTATTATTGGTGTTTTGGATTTTAGCCAATCTGACAGGTGTAAGATAATATCTCAAAGTTGTTTTGATTTGCATTTCCCTGATAGCTAGGGAGGTTGAGCATGACCTTAAGTGTCTTTTGGCCATTTGAACTTCTTCTGTTGAGAATTCTCTGTTCAGTTCAGCGCCCCATTTTTTAATTGGGTTAATTGGCATTTTACCGTCTAGTCTCTTGAGTTCCTTATATATTTTAGAGATCAGACCTTTGTCAGTTGCAGGATTGGTGAAGATCTTTTCCCAGTCAGTAGGCTGCCTTTGTGTCTTAGTGACAATGTCCTTTGCTTTACAGAAGCTGCTCAACTTCAGGAGGTCCCATTTATTCAATGTTGCCCTTAATGTCTTTGCAGCTGGGGTTATGTGTAGGAAATGGTTCCCTGTGCCCATTTGTTGTAGAGTACTTCCCACTTTCTCCTCTGTCAAGCTCAATGTGTTCAGATTAATATTGAGGTCTTTAACCCATTTGGACTTGAGTTTTGTGCATGGTGATAGATATGGATCTACTTTCATTCTTCTACAGGTTGACATCCAGTTATGCCAGCACCATTTGTTGAAGATGCCCTCTTTCTTCCATTGTGTACTTTTGGCTCCTTTATCAAAAATCAGGTGTTCGTAGGTTTGTGGTTTAAGATCCGGGTCTTCTATACGATTCCATTGGTCAACTTCTCTGTTTTTATGCCAATACCAAGCTGTTTTCAATACTGTAGCTCTGTAATAGAGTTTGAAGTCAGGGATGGTAATGCCTCCAGAAGTACCTTTATTGTATAAGATTATTTTGGCTATCCTGGGTTTCTTGTTTTTCCATTTAAAGTTGATTATTGTCGTCTCAATCTCTGTGGAGAATTTTAATGGGACCTTGATTGGGATTGCATTGAATCTATAGATTGCTTTTGGTAGAATTGCCATTTTTACTATGTTGATCCTCCCAATCCACGAGCAGGGGAGATCCTTCCATTTTCTGGTATCCTCTTCAATTTCTTTCTTCAAAGACTTAAAGTTCTTGTCAAATAAATCCTTCACTTCCTTGGTTAGAGATACTCCCAGATATCTTATGCTATTTGTGGCTATTGTGAAAGGTGATACTTCTCTGATTTCCCTCTCTGCTTCCTTATCCTTTGTGTATAGGAGGGCGACTGATTTTTTGGAGTTGATCTTGTAACCTGCCACGTTACTGAAGGAGTTTATCAGCTGTAGGAGTTCTTTGGTGGAGTTTTTGGGGTTGCTTATGTATACTATCATATCATCTGCAAATAATGAAAGTTTAACTTCTTCCTTTCCAAATTGAATCCCCTTGATTCCCTTATGTTGTCTTATTGCTATTGCTAGAACTTCAAGCACTATATTGAAGAGATAAGGAGAGAGTGGACAGCCTTGTCGTGTTCCTGAATTTAGTGGAATAGCCTTGAGTTTCTCTCCGTTTAATTTGATGTTAGCTGTCGGCTTGCTGTAAATAGCTTTTATTATATTTAGGAATGACCCTTGTATCCCTAATCTCTCCAAGACCTTTATCATAAAAGGGTGCTGAATTTTGTCAAATGCTTTTTCAGCATCTAATGAGATGACCATATGGTTTTTTTCCTTCAGTTTATTTATATGATGGATTACATTGATATATTTTCATATGTTGAACCAGCCATGCATCTCTGGGATGAAGCCTACTTGATCGTAATGGATAATTTTTCTAATGTGTTCTTGGATTCGGTGTGCCAGTATTTTATTGAGAATTTTTGCATCAATGTTCATGAGTGAGATTGGCCTGTAATTCTCTTTCTTGGTTGAGTCTTTGTGTGGTTTAGGTATCAGGGTAACTGTAGCTTCATAGAAGGAATTTGGCAGTGACTCTTGTGTTTCTATATTATGAAATACCTTAAGGAGTATAGGTATTAGGTCTTCTTGGAAGTTCTGGTAGAATTCCGCATTGAAACCATCTGGTCCTGGGCTCTTTTTGGTAGGGAGGTTTCTGATAACAGTTTCTAATTCTTTGCGACTAACAGGACGATTTAGAGCATTTAGCTGGTCCTGGTTTAACTTTGGTATATGGTACTTATCTAAAAAAAACTGTCCATTTCTTTTACATTTTCCAATTTTGTGGCATACAGGCTTTTGTAGTAAGATCTAATGATTCTCTGAATTTCCTCTGTATCTGTGGTTATGTCCCCCTTTTCATTTCTGATCTTATTAATTTGTGTGTTCTCCCTCTGCCATTTGATTAGTTTGGCTAAGGGTTTGTCAATCTTGTTGATTTTCTCCAAGAACCAGCTTCTTGTTTCATTGATTCTTTGGATTGTTTTCTGTGTTTCTATTTTGTTGATTTCTGCCCTCAGTTTGATTATTTCCAGTCTTCTACTTCTCCTAGGTGAGTCTGCTTCTTTTTTTTCCAGAGCTTTCAGGTTTGCTGTTAAGTCACCAATGAGCCCTTTCTCCGTTTTCTTTAAGTGGGCACTTAGTGCTATGAACTTTCCTCTTAGCACTGCTTTCATTGTGTCCCATAGGTTTGAGTATGTTTTGTCTTTGTTTTCATTAAATTCAAGAAAGACTTTAATTTCTTTCTTTATTTCTTCCTTGACCCAGGTGTGGTTCAGTAGTTGACTGTTCAGTTTCCATGAGTTTGTTGGATTTCTTGGGGTAGCATTGTTGTTGAATTCTAATTTTAATCCATGGTTATGCGATAAGACACAGGTGGTTACTAATATTTTTTTGTAACTGTGGAAGTTTGCTTTGTTACCAAGTATATGGTCAATTTTCGAAAAGGTTCCATGAGCCACAGAGAAGAAGGTATATTCTTTCCTATTTGGGTGGACTGTTCTATAGATTTCTGTTAAGTCCATTTGGTTCATTACCTCCATTAAGTCTTTCAATTCTCTGTTAGGTTTCTGTCTGATTGACCTGTCCATTGGTGAGAGAGGAGTGTTGAAGTCTCCAACGATTAGTGTGTGTGGTTTGATGACTGCCTTGAGTTCTAGAAGTGTTTCTTTTACATAAGTGGAAGCTTTTATATTAGGGGCATAGATATTCAGGATTGAGACTTCATTCTGATGGATTTTTCCTGTTATGAGTATAAAGTGTCCCTTTCCATCTCTTCTGATTGATTTTAGTTTGAAGTCAACTTTGTTGGAAATTAGTATGGCCACACCCGCTTGTTTCTTAGGGCCATTTGCTTGAATAACCTTTTCCCAACCCTTTACTCTGAGTAGGTGTCTGTCTTTGTGGTTGAGGTGTGTTTCTTGTAAACAGCAAAATGTTGGATCCTGTTTTCGTATCCAGTCTCTTAGCCTGTGCCTTTTTATAGGTGAATTGAGTCCATTGATATTAAGTGATATTAATGGCCACTGGTTGTTAACTTCGGTAATTTTTTGTAGTAGAGTTTGTGTGTTTCCCTTCTTCTAGTTGTGCTGGTGAAGGGTCGCTAGATGCCTCAGTTATTGTGGGCGTTGTTGGACTCCTTGGTTTGTGATTTTCCTTCTATTACTTTCTGCAAGGTTGGATTTGTGGCTACGTATTGTTTAAATCTGTTTTTGTCCTGGAATATCTTGTTTTCTCCATCAATGGTGAATGCAAGCTTTGCTGGGTATAGTAGTCTAGGCTTGCATCCATGTTCCCTTAGTGTCTGTAGCACATCTATCCAAGCTCTTCTTGCTTTCATGGTTTCCATTGAGAAATCAGGTGTAATTCTGATAGGTTTCCCTTTATATGTTACTTGACCTTTTTCCTTTGCAGCTCTTAATATCTGTTCTTTATTCTGTATGTTTTGTGTTTTGATTATTATATGGCGTGGGGATGCTTTCTTTTGATCCAGTCTATTTGGTGTTCTGTAGGCTTCTTGTACCTTAATAGGAACATCCTTCTTTAGGTTGGTGAAGTTTTCTTCTATAATTTTGTTGAATATGTTTTCTGGGCCTTTGAGTTGTAATTCTTCTCCTTCTTCTACCCCAATTATTCTTAGGTTTGGTCTTTTCATGGTGTCCCAGATTTCCTGAATGTTTTGTGTTAAGAATTTGTTAGATTTGTTTAGTTCTTTAATCTGTGAATTTATTTCCTCTATAGTATCTTCAGAGTCCGAGATTCTTTCTTCCATCTCTTGTATTCGGTTGGAAATACTTGTCTCTGAAGTTTCTGTTCGTTTACTCAGAGTTTCCATTTCTAGTCGTCCCTCAGATTGTGTTTTCTTCAATACCTCCATTTCATTTATCAGGTCTTGTACTGTTTCCCTTACCTGTTTGATTGCTTTTTCTTGTTTTTCTTGTTTTTCTTGGGTATCTTTGAGAGATTTATTTATTTCGTCTACCTTTTTGTTTGTCATCTCCATTTCTTTATGGCAGTATTTTACCTCCTGTTTAAGGTCCTCTATTATTTTCATAAAGTACTGTTTAAGGTCGGTTTCTTCTATATCTTCTGGGGTAGGGTGTTCAATTCTTGTTGTTTCAGGATGTCTGGATTGTGGTTATGTCATGTTGCCTTTCATGTTGTTGGAGGAGCTCCTGCATTGGCGCCTGCCCATCTCTTCCTTCAAAAGGAGCCCGGAGGCGCTTGGTGTCCTAGACCAATCTTTGCTGTGACTGAAACTGGTTGGATCTCCCCAGTGCCAGAGGAGGACCTATTCCTTGCGTCACAATCTGAAGAAGCCCGCATTCCCTTGCAGGAATCCTCAGACCTGTCTGGAGGCCAGAGTCTGACCCCTTTGGGTGGATGGCCTTAGAACAGGAGCAGGACACCTGAGAGCACTAGGGAAAGCTTGGGAGAGACAGGGATGGGAGAAACAGAGACAAGCCTGCAGAGGGAGCTGGGAGGAGGGGGTCTGTGCTCTCTTCCAGGGCAGGTTGCCCCAGGGTCCATATTCACTCACCAGTTCAGATCGAATGTCAGTGCCCAGGATCAGGGATTCCAGGCAGCCCAGGTTCGCTGCCCAGAAAAAAGGGCCAAGGTGGGGGCAGGGCGGGATGGAATATCACACAGCGAACCTGGCAGCACAATCTGAAGGAGCCCGCACCCCTCCGCAGGAATCCTCAGACCTGCTTGGAGGCCAGAGTCTGACCCCTTTGGGTGGATGGCCTTAGAACAGGAGCAGGACACCTGAGAATGCTAGGGAAGGCTATGGAGAGACAGGGACAGGAGAAACAGAGACAAGCCTGCAGAGGGAGCTGGGGGGAGGGGGTCTGTGCTCTCTTCCAGGGCAGGTTGCCCCAGGGTCCGCATTCACTCACCAGTTCAGATGGGATATCCTATCTTCCTTATTCTTAAGGTTTGAAGTATTTTTCAGCTTCAGTCAGTGCTATATTGTAGCTTGATTGAGGTATGACTACTCAGTACAGGGTTGAGAGTATATTTAGTAACAAATGTTGAGGGCCTGGGATCTGTCCGTAGCACCTCTCAGAAAGAAGAAAACAAGTATCAGAAACAACCATAACATATAAACAAACTAGATATGAAAATACAGTTATAAACAGAAATAACTAGTACCATTACATCAATATCAGTAGAAAAGTCAGTAGAAAAATTTATATAAAATAAGTAAAAAGTAACTCGTATATAAAAATCCAAAAGAAATAGCACATAGGACCAGCACATAGGACCAGAAGGTGCTTTCGTCTGTAGCCTGATGACCTGAGGTTGTTTCCAGTGATCCACAGAATGGAAGGAGAGAGTCAGTTATCAGAAGCTGTCCTCTCACCTCTACACACATGCCTTGGCATGAGCATGCACACTGACACACATAACATACACATACATGAACAAGATAAAATTTTAGAAAAAAACAATAAGGCTAATAACTTTACCCACTCATTTTGAGAGGTATCCCCCAACCTGTTTCAGAGTGTGAAGTATTGTGATCTGTGGATCACAGGAAGCACTGGAGTTTTCTTTCCAACCCATAGCAGCAATAACACCTCATTGTCCTTTCCTGAAACCAACAATTCCATTGTTGTTGTAGCTTGGGACAGAATGCTGCATGTAGTTTTATTTTTCATTTTCCTAGGAATCTAGGATATTTAAGGTTTCATAGGAGTTGTATTTCTTTAATAAGAATATATATTGCAAAATTTAAATATGTCAATTTGTATGGTTGCTACATAGCAATTTAAAATTATTAATCATTTTCATTTAATAGTATTATTCTCTGATCTTACATATGCTGTATTTTGTTTATTATTTCTCAAGGATATCATATAGAGGGTTCCCCTAGCTCTTTCCCATGGGATCTCTCATCTTTCCCTTTTAGCCCATATCCAATTCTTTGCATCAGCTACTGACCTGCAGAAACTCTTTCTATAAAGGACTCCCAGGGGCCACTGTGGGCAGAGATGATGGGATGGATTGTTCACCATCCTTTTTCTCCTCCCTCTGGTCTCACCAGATGACTTTTAGTCCCACAGTACCCTGCTGATGAAAAGATAGAAAACATATGGATGACATTTAATCTTTATTGCTAAACTTGGTAAGTCCTTCTATTTCCAGTAAACATGTTTATCTTTTTTTATTTTAATTAAAAATTTCCACCTCCCATTTACCTCACCCTTGCCCTCCCTCTCCAGTCCGAAGAGCAGTAAGGGTTCCCTGCCCTGTGGGAAGTCCAAGGTCTCCCCCCTCCATCCAGGTCTAGGAAGGTGAGCATCCAAACAGACTAGCCCCCCCTCCAAAGCCAGTATATGTAGTAGGATCAAAATCAAGTGCCATTGTCCTTGGCTTCTCAGCAGCCCCCATTGTCGGCCATGTTCAGGGAGTCCAGTTTTATCACGTGTTTTTTCAGTCCCAATCCAGCTGGCCTTGGTGAGCTCCCATTAGATCAGCCCTACCATCAATGTGGGTGGGTGCACCCCTCACAGGCCTGACTTCCTTGCTCATGTTCTCCCTCCTTCTGCTCCTCATTTGGACCTTGGGAGCTCAGTCCAGTGCTCCAATGTCATGCTCTGTCTCTATCTCCATCCATCGCCAGATGAAAGTTCTATGGTGATATGCAAGATATTCATCAGTATGGCTATAGGATATGGCCATTTCAAGCTCCTTCTCCTCAGCTGTCCAAGGAACTGGCTGGGGGCATCTTCCTGGGCACAAGGGAACCCCTCTAGAGTCAAGTCTCTGCCAACCCTAAAATGGCTCCCTTAATTAACTTCAAACTCTATTACAGAGCTACAGTATTGAAAACAGAGAATTGGTTTGGTATTGGCATAAAAACAGAGAAGTCGACCAATGGAATTGAATAGAAGACCCAGTTCTTAACCCACAAGCCTATGAACACCTGATTTTCGATGAAGGAGCTAAAAGTACACAATGGAAGAAAGAGGGCATCTTCAAAAAATGGTGCTGGCATAACTGGATGTCAACCTGTAGGAGAATGAAAATAGATCCATATTTATCACCATGCACAAAACTCAAGTCCAAATGGATTAAAGACCTCAATATCAATCTGAACACACTGAACCTGAGAGAGGAGAAATTGGGAAGTACTCTACAACATATGGGCACAGGAGTACATTTCCTATGTATAACCCCAGCAGCACAGACAGTGAGGGCAACATTGAATAAATGGACCTCCTGAAGCTGAGCAGCTTCTGTAAAGCAAAGGACATTGTCACTAAGACACAAAGGCAGCCTACTGACTGGGAAAAGATCTTCACCAACCCCACAACAGACAAAGGTCTGATCTCTAAAATATATAAGGAACTCAAGAGACTAGACGGTAAAATGCCAATTAACCCAATTAAAAAATGGGGCGCTGAACTGAACAGAGAATTCTCAACAGAAGAAGTCCAAATGGCCAAAAGACACTTAAGGTCATGCTCAACCTCCTTAGTGATCAGGGAAATGCAAATCAAAACAACTTTGAGATACCATCTTACACCTGTTAGAATGGGTAAAATCAAAAACACTAATGATAGCTTATGCTGGAGAGGTTGTGGGGTAAGGGGTACGCTCATCCATTGCTGGTGGGAATGCAAACTTGTGCAACCACTTTGGAAATCAGTGTGGAGGTTTCTCAGGAAATTCGGGGTCAACCTACCCCAGGACCTAGCAATTCTACTCTTGAGAATATACCCAAGAGATGCCCAATCATACTACAAAAGCATTTGTTCAACTATATTCATAGCAGCATTATTTGTAATAGCCAGAACCTGGAAACAACCTAGATGCCCTTCAATGGAAGAATGGATGAAGAAAGTGTGGAATATATACACATTAGAGTATTACTCAGCGGTAAAAAACAATGACATCTTGAATTTTGCATGCAAATGGATGGAAATAAAAAACACTATTCTAAGTGAGGTAACTAAGACCCAAAAAGATGAACATGGGATGTACTCACTCATAATTGATTTCTAGCCATAAATAAAGGACATCGAGCCTATAATTCATAATCCTAGAGAAGCTAAATAAGAAGGTGAACCCAAAGAAAAACATATAGTTATCCTCCTGGATATTGGAAGTAGACAAGATTTCCGGGCAAAAATTGGGAACTTGTGGGTGGGGTGGGATGGGGGAAAGGGGTAGAAAAGTATGAAGGGGAGGATGGAGAGAGCGTGGGGGAATGTGATGGTTGGGATATAGAAAGGGTGGATATGGGAGCAGGGAAGTATATATCTTAATTAAATATGTTTATCTTAATCACAGAACCTTCTTTTTGCAGTCAGCTGTGGTCAATGAAGAGACAAAACTGGTCAATGTGCTGATATTAAGGAACTATGAGCACACACACACACACACACACACAATGTGTTCATATACATTCCTGCAAACAGTTCATGTTTCCACTCTGGTAACCTGAACCCATTGCCTAAACTTCTGCTGTGTGCCCCACAATACATTGTATGTAACCTAGTTTTGTGACCTATAGGGAAAATCATAAATTCTTTGATATTTTCTAACTATTTTTTGTGTCTATTTTTTGTTTGTTTACAGAAATGTAAAAGAGTCACCAAATGCTTCACAGCCTCTTGAGTTAGATGGCGACACTGGGTGAGCTGACTTTTTCTTCTGAATGAGAACCATTTCACTATACTCATGACGATGCACACACAACAACCTCTCAGCATCTGCATGTGGCATTTTTTGAGTAGGTACAAGATGCAAAGACACTTGATCATAGTCTGTTGAGAACTTCAGAGTCTAGCAACAATAATCTCTAGTTCAACTATTAAAATGGCTGTGTGTAGGTGGAGGCTGTTTGTTCATTTCCCAACCACTCAGGACTGAAATAACCATACAGAAACTTTCATTTAAAACATTGCTTGGCCTGTTATCTTATGCATATTTTTAGCTAGCTCTTTAATCTCAAATTGACCCATTTTATGATTTTATATTTTTCCAAGAGGTTCATGGTTTACTAGTAAAGTTTCTGAGCATCTCCCTCCTTTGGTGGCAGCTACGTGGCATCTCTTTGACTTTACCTACTCTCTCCTCCTCTGTCTGCTTGGAATTCCAACCTTGTCCTATCCACTGGCCAATAAAGCTTTATTCATTAACCAATAAAGGGCTTAGAAGGGTTGCATCAGCCCAAATGTATTACTTTTTACTGAGAAATTTTACTGAACAGGAAACAAATGCAGTGTTATATAATAGAGTGTTCATGACTGGATTATTAATAACAAATAAAAGGTTTTTTTCTGTAAATAAATAAAATTGGTTTTTAAGTTAGATTTTTAAAATCCAATTTCCCTGGGCATTCTGTGACTTAATCTTCTATATATAAATATGTCTTATACATCATTCATGAAAATATAATAAGCACAGATTACCAAACAAAAACAGAAACAAGGAAGGGTGACTTCTCATAAAATTCATTTCCATTATAAAAGACTATTTCATATCACATTAGGTTTCAAACTAAAGTTCTTAAATCTTGATATATTAAAGTATCTTTTGTAAGCCCATGTATTTCATTCACATAAACCTTCATGTCTAAGGACAGGGGGCAATACTTCTGTTCTAATGCTTAAATTCATATCAGTTTTTTTTTCTCATGGTTTATTTTTTTTTATATTTAAAAATTTCCATCTCCTTCCCTCCTCCTCCCCCCTCCCTCCCCTCCTTCTCCCCTTTCTCTCCCCTCCTTCTCCCTCTTCCCTCCCCTCCCCTCCACCCATACCTCCCCTCCCTCCCTCTCAAGGCCAAGGAGCCATCAGGGTTCCCCACTCTATGCTAAGACCAAGGTCCTCCCAACTCCCCCCAGGTCCAGGAAGGTGATCGACCAAGCTGAGAAGGCTCCCACAGAGCCCGTCCATGAAGAACAATCAGAGCCCAGAGTCATTGTCCTTTGCTTCTCAGTCAGCCCCCGCTGTTGGCCACACTCAGAGAGACGGGTTTGGTCGCATGATCCATCAGTCCCATTCCAACTGGAGTTGGTGATCTCCCATTAGTTCTGTCCCACCGTCTCCATGAGTGAACGCACCCCTCTCGTTCCTGACTTTCTCCCTCATGTTCTCTCTCCTTCTGCTCCTCATCAGGACCTTGGGAGCTCAGTCCGGTGCTCCAAGGTGGGGCTCTGTCATTTTCTTCATCTATCGTCAGGTGGAGGTTCTATGGTGATATGCAAGAAATTCATCAGTATGGCTATAGGAACTGGCCTTTTCAGGCTCCCTCTCCTCAGCTGCCCAAGGAACTAACTGGGGGCGTCTCCCTGGAAACCTGGGAACCCCTCTAGGGTCAAGTCTCTTGACAACCCTCAGGTAGCTCCTTAAATTCAGATATATGCTTCCCTGCTCTCATATCCACCCTTCGTATATCCCAAGCACCCCATTCCTCCGAGCTCCCCCCGCTCTCCCCTTCACACTTTTCTCTCCCCATCTTCCCTTGGCCCAGTCTTGCCCAACCCTCAAGTTCCCAATTTTGCCTGGCGATCGTGTCTACTTCCAATATCCAGGAGGATTACTATATCTTTTTTGGGAGTTCACCTTCTTATTATCTTCTCAAGGATCCCAAACTTATAGGCTCGATGTCCTTTAATCATGGCTAGAAACCGAATATGAGTGAGTACATCCCATGTTCATCTTTATGGGTCTGGGTTACCTCACTCAGAATAGTGTTTTCTATTTCCATCCATTTGCCTGCAAAATTCAAGATGTCATTGTTTTTTACCGCTGAGTAGTATTCTAGCATGTATATATTCCACTGGTCATTAATATCACTTAATATCAATGGACTCAATTCACCTATAAAAAGGCACAGGCTAAGAGACTGGATACGAAAACAGAATCCAACATTTTGCTGTTTACAAGAAACACACCTCAACCACAAAGACAGGCACCTACTCAGAGTAAAGGGTTGGGAAAAGGTTTATCAAGCAAATGGCCCTAAGAAACAAGCGGGTGTGGCCATACTAATTTCCAACAAAGTTGACTTCAAACTAAAATCAATCAGAAGAGATGGAAAGGGACACTTTATACTCATAACAGGAAAAATCCTTCAGAATGAAGTCTCAATCCTGAATATCTATGCCCCTAATATAAAAGCTCCCACTTATGTAAAAGAAACACTTCTAGAACTCAAGGCAGCCATCAAACCACACACACTAATAGTTGGAGACTTCAACACTCCTCTCTCACCAATGGACAGGTCAATCAGACAGAAACCTAACAGAGATTTGAAAGACTTAATGGAGGTAATGAACCAAATGGACTTAACAGACATCTATAGAACATTCCACCCAAATAGGAAAGAATATACCTTCTTCTCTGCGGCTCATGGAACCTTTTCGAAAATTGACCATATACTTGGTAACAAAGCAAACTTCCACAGTTACAAAAAAATATTAGTAACCACCTGTGTCTTATCGGATCACCATGGATTAAAATTAGAATTCAACAACAATGCTACCCCCAGAAGGCCCACAAACTCATGGAAACTGAACAGTCAACTACTGACCCACACCTGGGTCAAGGAAGAAATAAAGAAAGAAATTAAAGTCTTTCTTGAATTTAATGAAAACAAAGACATATCAGTTTTTATATAGTGATTTTATTTATTCTTTAAGAATTGCATGCATACATACAATGTGTTTTATGCACTTCTACCTCCAGGTCACCTCTCACCTGCCAATACATTCCCATCCCAACTTCATTTCCTCCTTTTATTTTTGCTTTTAAATAATCCACTAAGTTCAGTTAGCACTGCCTATCACACCTGGGCATGGAAACATTCACTGGGACTTAAGTATTTTGCCCCTGGTCACATACCCAAAGAAATATGACCTTTTTCTGCCCAAATAGCCATCAACTGCCAATATCTCCTCAACCCGGATTGGGACCTGATGAACTCCTCCTCATCCCATGCCCTAGTGTTAACTGGCTTGATCTTGTACAGGTCTTTTTCATGTAGGCACAGTTGCTATGAGTTTGTGAGTGACATGGCCATGTCGTCCCTGAGAAGAAAGCACCTCACAGCACCTCTACTCTCCCCCAGGTCTCACATTCTTTGTGCCCCTTCTTCCATGAAGTAGCGGTTTCTCAGGAAATTTCTGATCAACCTACCCCAGGACCCAGCAATTCCACTCTTAGGAATATATCCTAGAGATGCCCTATCATACTACAAAAGCATTTGTTCAACTATGTTCATAGCAGCATTATTTGTAATAGCCAGAACCTGGAAACAACCTAGATGTCCTTCAATGGAAGAACGGATACAGAAAGTGTGGAATATATACATATTAGAGCACTACTCAACGGTAAAAAACAATGACATCTTGAACTTTGCATGCAAGTGGATGGAAATAGAAAACACTATTCTGAGTGAGGTAACCCAGACCCCAAAGAATGAATTTGGTATGTACTCAGTCATCAGTGGATTCTAGACATAAATAAAGGTTAATGAGCCTATAATTCGTGATCCTAGAGAAGCTAAATAAGAAGGTGAACCCAAAGAAAAACATATACTTATCCTCCTGGATATTGGAAGTAGACTAGATTGTCAGGCAAAAATTGGGATCTTGGGGGTGAGGGTGGGGTGACAGTAAGGGGTGATGGGGAGATGTAGATAGAAAAGTGAGGAGGGGAGGATGGGGAGACTCTGGGGGAATGGGATGGTTAGGATGGAGGAAGGGTGGATAGGGGTGCAGGGAAGAAGATATCTTAATTAAGGAAGCCATTTTAGGGTAAGCAAGAGACTTCACTCTAGAGGGTGTCCCAGGTATCCAGGGAGATGTCCCCAACTAGTTCCTTGGGCAGCTGAGGAGAGGGAGCCTGAAATGGCCCTTTCCTATAGCCATACTGATGAATATCTTGCATAGTGTTTTAATATCAGCTCTGAGACCAGTTATGTCTCTTTTTTAACCAAAGCTTAGTGCAAAAAGAAATTTCTCTGACCAAGGGTGAGATCAGCACAAGTCTATTGGACATAAGATATGTTTATATTATAAATATTTAGAAGGCTGTTTGACAACATGACCATTTAGAAAAGTAACAACAGTAGGTCCCCTTTCAGGGCCTATGGCCTCCACAGTCAGTGGTTTTGACCAGGTTTATAGCATGAATTCTCTCCTGGTGAGATGGCCTCAAATCCAGTCAGAAAGCAATTGGTTACCCCATAATATTTAAGCCCCAATGCCTCACTGGGTGCATCTTGCTTGCATATTGGTATTGTATTAAGTAGTATCCAGCACTGAGTAAGAACATTGATGCTGTTACTATGAAAAATAGCTCAAAGGGAGGAATTTCCCAGTCAATTCCAGATTGATTTTTCTGTGTCTAACTACCATAGTGTGTAGTGTATTTGGCACTAGAGTCTAACTTTCTAGATTTGCTGGGCAACCCAAAGCAAAGGCAGGACCTTTCTGAGACTTTCTGAAGCATTCCATTCATACCCAGTGTTGAGATTTTTGTTTCATTACATATGTGTTTTGGAAGTAGCATTGTCTACCCATGCAGAGTATCTACATTTTTTATATTAGCTTAAGAAGTGGTGAGTTTCCATAGAGTTTTCATAGAGCCTTAGTGTTAGTTAACCCACCTCCCCACTCCCTTTTCTCCTCTATCATGTCAACCTTTGTGGTTCAACAAATTTATAAGTTGTAGGAAAAGTTAGTGAGAAGTAAGTCTGTGGTTTAAATGGTGTTTGATTGTGGACAATTTCAATCCTTTAGCTGTGACACAAATGAAGAGTCAACACTAACCCATAATGGAAGCAGCGGTGGAAGGTCAGTTATATGCACATATATATAAAGAGTATCAACCATAGACTGCTTTGGATATTATTTCTTTCTTTGCTTTGTGTACATTTATTTATTTTTTTCTTTCTTTTTTTATTAAAAATTGCCGCCTCCTCCCTGCCTCCCATTTGCCCCCCTCTCTCCTCTCCCCCCTCCCTCTCCTGTCCAGAGAGCAGTAAGGGTTCCCTGCCATGTGGGAAGTCCAAGTTCCTCCCCCTCCATCCAGGTCTAGGAAGGTGAGCATCCAAACAGGCCAGGCCCCCCCAAAGCCAGTATGCTTAGTAGGATCCAAATCCAGTGCCATTGTCCTTGGGTTCTCAGCAGCCATCATTGTCAGCCACATTCAGTCCGGTTTGATCACATGCTCAATCAGTCCCAGTCCAGCTGGGCTTGATAAGCTCCGAATAGATCAGCCCCACCATCTTTGTGGATGGGAGCACCCCTCGCAGTACAGACTTCCTTGCTCATGTTTTCCCTCCTTCTGTTCCTCCTTTGGACCTTGGGCACTCAGTCCGGTGCACCAGTGTGGGGCTCTGTCTCTATCTCCATCCATCGCCAGTTGAAGGTTCTATGGTGATATGCAACATAATCATCAGTATGGCTATAGGATCTGGCCTTTTCCAGTTCCCTCTCCTCAGCTGCCCACGGAACTAGCTGGGGGCATCTCCCTGGATACCTGGGAACAACACTAGAGGCAAGTCTCTTAATAATCCTAAGATGGCACCCTTAATTATGATATATGCTTCCCTGTTCCCATATCCACCCTTCCTATATCCCAAGTGTCCCATTCCCCCAAGCTCTCCCTATCCTCCCCTTCACACTTTTCTCTCCCCATCTCCCCTTGCCCTCAACCCACCCCACCCTCAAGTTCCATTTTTGCCTGTCAAACTTGTCTACTTCCATTATCCAGGAGGATAACTACATGTTTTTCTTTGGTTTGACCTCCTTATTGTCTTCTCAAGGATCACGAATTATAGGCTTGATGTCCTTTAGGGCTAAAAACCGATTATGAGTGAGTACATCCCATGTTCATCTTTTTGGGTCTGGGTTACCTCACTCAGAATGGTGTTTTCTATTTCCATCCATTTGCATGCCAAATTCAAGATGTCATTGCTTTTTACCGCTGAGTAGTACTCTAATATGTATATATTCCACAGTTTCTTCATCCATTCTTCCATTGAAGGGCATCTAGTTTTTTTTCCAGGTTCTTGCTATTACAAATAATGTTGCTATGAACATAGTTGAACAAATGTTTTTGTAGTATGATTGGGCATCTCTTGGGTAAATTCCCAAGAGTGGAATTGCTGGGTCCTGGGGTAGGTTGATTATGAATTTCCTGAGAAACTGCCACACTGCTTTCCAAATAGGTTTCCAAACAAGTATGCTTTCCTACCAGCAATGGATGAGCGTACCCCTTACCCCACAACCTCTCCAGCAAAAGCGATCATTGGTGTTTTTGATTTTAGCCAATCTGACAGGTGTAAGATGGTATCTCAACGTTGTTTTGACTTGCATTTTCCTGATCGCTAAGGAGGTTGAGCATGACCTTAAGTGTCTTTTGGCCATTTGGACTTCTTCTGTTGAGAATTCTCTGTTCAGTTCAGTGCCCCATTTTTTAATTGGGTTAATTAGCATTTTAAGTCTAGTTTCTTGAGTTTTTTATATATTTTGGAGATCAGACCTTAGTCTGTTACCGGGTTGGTGAAGATCTTTCCCCAGTCAGTAGGTTGCCTTTGTGTCTTAGTGACAGTGTCCTTTGCTTTACAGGAGCTGCTCAGCTTCAGGAGGTCCCATTTTTTCAATGTTGCTCTTAATGTCTGTGCTGCTGGGGTTATACATAGGAAATGGTCTCGTGTGCCCATATGTTGTAGAGTACTTCCCACTTTCTCCTCTATCAAGCTCAGTGGGTTCTTATTAATATTGAGGTCTTTAATCCATTTGGACTTGAGTTTTGTGCATGGTGATAGACACGGATCTACTTTCATTCTTCTACAGGTTGACATCCAGTTATGCCAGCACCATTTGTTGAAGATGCCCTCTTTCTTCCATTGTGTACTTACGGCTCCTTCATCAAAAATCAGGTGTTCATAGGTTTGTGGTTTAGAGAACTGGGTCTTCTGTTTGATTCCATTGGTCAACTTCTCTATTTTTATGCCAATACCAAACCAATTCTCTGTTTTCAATACTGTAGCTCTGTAATAGAGTTTGAAGTCAGGGATGGTAATGTCTCCAGATGTTGTTTTATTGCATAAGATTGTTTTGGCTATCCTGGGTTTCTTGTTTTTCCATATAAAGTTGATTTTTTTCCTCTCAAGGTCTGTGAAGAAATTTGTTGGGACCATGATGGGGATTGCATTGAATCTATAGATTGCTTTTGGTAGAATCGCCATTTTTACTATGTTGATCCTCCCAATCTACGAGCAAGGGAGGTCCTTCCATTTCCTGGTATCCTCTACAATCTCTTTCTTCAGGGAATTAAAATTCTTGTCAAATAAATCCTTCACTTCCTTGGTGAGAGTTACTCCCAGATATTTTATGCTATTTGTGGCTATCATGAAAGGTGATACTTCTCTGATTTCCCTCTCTGGTTCCTTATCCTTTGTGTATAGGAGAGCAACTGATTTTTTGGAGTTGAACTTGTATCCTGCCACGTTACTGAAGGAGTTTGTCAGCTGTAGGAATTCTTTGGTGGAGTTTTTCGGGTCGCTTATGTACACTATCATATCATCTGCAAATAACAGAAGTTTAACTTCTTCCTTTCCGAATTGAATCCCCTTGATTCCCTTATGTTGTGTTATTGCTATTGCTAGAACTTCAAGCACTATATTGAAGAGATAAGGAGAGAGTGGACAGCCTTGTCATGTTCCTGAATTTAGTGGGATTGCCTTGAGTTTCTCTCTGTTTAATTTGATGTTAGCTGTCGGCTTGCTGTAAATAGCCTTTATTATATTTAGGAATGACCCTTGTATCCCTAATCTCTCCAAGATCTTTATCATAAAGGGGTGTTGAATTTTGTCAAATGCTTTTTCAGTATCTAATGAGATGATCATATGGTTTTTAGCCTTCAGTTTATTTATATGATGGCTTACATTGATAGATTTTCATATGTTCAACCAGCCCTGCATCTCTGGGATGAAGCCTACTTGATCGTAGTGGATAATTTTTCTAAAGTGTTCGTGGATTCGGTTTGCCAGTATTTTATTGAGAATTTTTGTGTTAATGTTCATGAGTGAGATTGGCCTGTAATTCTATTACTTGGTTGACTCTTTGTGTGGTTTAGGTATCAGGGTAACTGTACCTTCATAGAAGGAATTTGGCAATGACGCTTCTGTTTCTATATTATGAAATACCTTAAGGAGTATAGGTATTAGGTCTTCTTGGAAGTTCTGGTAGAATTCTGCATTGAAACCATCTGGTCCTGGGCTTTTTTTGGTAGGGAGGTTTTTGATAACAGTTTCTAATTCTTTGCGACTAACAGGATTATTTAGATTGTTCACCTGGTCCTGGTTTAACTTTGGTATGTGGTACTTATCTTAAAAAATGTCCATTTCTTATACATTTTCCAATTTGTGGCATACAGTCTTTTGTAGTAAGATCTAATGATTCTCTGAATTTCCTCTGTGTCTGTGGTTATGTCCCCCTTTTCATTTCTGATCATAATAATTTGCTTGTTCTCTCTCTGCCGTTTGATTAGTTTGGATAGGGGTTGGTCAATCTTGTTGATTTTCTCCAAGAACCAGCTTTTTGTTTCATTGATTCTTTGGATTGTTTTCTGTGTTTCTATTTTGTTGATTTCTGCCCTCAGTTTGATTATTTCCAGGCTTCTACTCCTCTTGGGTGAGTCTGCTTCTTTTTTTCTAGAGCTTTCAGGTGTGCTATTAAGTCTCCAATGAGTGCTTTCTCTGTTTTCTTTAAGTGGGCACTTAGTGCTATGAACTTTCCTCTTAGCACTGCTTTCATTGTGTCCCATAGGTTTGAGTATTTTGTGTTTTTGTTTTCATTAAATTCAAGAAAAACTTTAATTTCTTTCTTTATTTCTTCCTTGACCCAGGTGTGGTTCAGTAGTTGACTGTTCAGTTTCCAAGAGTTTGTAGGCTTTCTGGATTTCCAAGAGTTTGTAGGCTTTCTGGAGGTAGCATTGTTGTTGAATTCTAATTTTAATCCATGGTTATCCAATAAGACACTGATGGTTACTAATATGTTTTTGTATCTGTGGAAGTTTGCTTTCTTACCGAGTATATGGTCAATTTTCACAAAGGTTCCATGAGCCACAGAGAAGAAGGTATATTTTTTCCTATTTGGGTAGAATGTTCTATAGATGTCTGTTAAGTCCATTTGTTTCATTACATCCATTAAGTAGAATTCTTTATTGAAACCATCTGGTTCTGGGCTATTAATGTGTGTGGTTTGATGGCTGCCTTGAGTTCTAGTAATTTTTCTTTTACATAAGTGGGTGCTTTTATATTAGGAGCATAGATATTCAGGATTGAGACTTCATTCTGATGGATTTTTCCTGTTATGTGTATAAAGTGTACCTTTCCATCTCTTCTGATTGATTTTAGTTTGAAGTCAACTTTGTTAGAAATCAGTATGGCCACACCCGCTTGTTTCTCAGAACCATTTGCCTGATAAACTTTTTCCCAACCCTTTACTCTGAGTTGATGTCTCTTTGTGGTTGAGGTGTGTTTCTTGTAAACAGCAAAATGTTGGTCCTGTTTTCGATTCCAATCTCTTAGCCTGTGCCTTTTTATAGGTGAATTGAGTCCATTGATATACAGTGATATTAATGACCACTGGTTGTTAACTCCTGTCATTTTTTTGTCTGGTAGTAGAGTTTGTGTATTACCCTTCTTTGAGTTGTGCTGGTGAAGGGTCGCTAGATGCCTGAGTTATTGTGGGCATTGTTGGACTCCTTGGTTTGTGATTTTTATTCTATTACTTTCTGCAAGGCTGGATTTGTAGCTACGTATTGTTTAAATCTGTTTTTGTCCTAGAATATCTTGTTTTCTCCATCGATGGTGAATGCAAGCTTTGCTGGGTGTAGAAGTCTGGGCTTGCATCCATGTTCCCTTGGTGTCTGTAGCACATCTATCCAAGACCTTCTGGCTTTCATGGTTTCCAGTGAGAAGTCAGGTGTAATTCTGATAGGTTTCCCTTTATATGTTACTTGACCTTCTTCCTTTGCAGCTCTTAATATCTGTTCTTTATTCTGTATGTTTTGTGTTTTGATTATTATATGGCGTGCGGATGCTTTCCTTTTATCCAGTCTATTGGGTGTTCTGTAGGCTTCTTGTACCTTCATAGGAATATCCTTCTTTAGGTTGGGAAAGTTTTCTCCTGTAATTTTGTTGAATATATTTTCTGGGCCTTTGAGTTGTAATTCTTCTCCTTCTTCTACCCCAATTATTCTTAGATATGGTCTTTTCATGGTGTCCCAGATTTCCTGGATGTTTTGTGTTAAGTATTTGTTTGATTTGTTTTGTTCTTTAAGCTGTGAGTTTATTTCCTCTATAGTATCTTCAGAGTCCGAGATTCTTCCATCTCTTGTATTCGGTTAGAAATACTTGTCTCTGAAGTTTCTGTTTGTTTACTCAGAATTTCCATTTCTAGTCTTCCCTTGGATTGTGTTTTCTTCATTACCTCCATTTCATATTTCAGGTCTTGTACTGTTTCCCTTACTTGTTTGATTGCTTTTTCTTGTTTTTTCTTGTTTTTCTTGGGTATCTTTGAGAGATTTATTTCGTCTACCTTTTTGTTTGTCATCTCCATTTCTTTATGGCAGTATTTTACCTCCTGTTTAAGGTCCTCTATTATTTTCATAAAGTACTGTTTAAGGTCGGTTTCTTCTATTTCCTCTGGAGTAGGGTGTTCAATTCTTGTTGTTTCAGGATGTCTGGATTCTGGTGATGTCATGTTGCCTTTCATGTTGTTGGAGGAGTTCTTGCATTGGTGCCTGCCCATCTCTTCCTCCAAATGGAGCCAGGAGGGACTTGGTGTCTTAGACCAGTCTTTGCTGTGACTGAATCTGGTTGGATCTCCTCAGTGCCGGAGCAGGAGCTATTCCTTGCAGCACAATCTGAAGGAGCCCTCACTCCCTTGCAGTTATCCTCAGACCTGCCTGTAGGCCAGACTCTCACCCCTTTGGGTGGATGGCCTTAGTACAGGAGCAGGACACTTGAATACATTAGGGAAGGTTTGGGAGAGGCGGGGACATGAGAAACAAAGACAACCGTGCACCTGGAGCTGGGGGGGGCTGTGCTCTCTTCCAGGACAGGTTGCCCCAGGGTCGCACACACTCACCTGTCCAGATGGAACTCCACTGCACCGGATCAGGGTTTCCTGAAAGCCCAGGGACAGCGCAGGGACAAAAGGGCCAAGGTGGGGGCAGGGCAGGATGGAGTATCACACAGGGAACCTCACAGCACAATCTGAAGAAGCCCGCACTCCCTTGCAGGAATCCTCAGACCTGCCTGGAGGCCAGACTCTCACCCCTTTGGGTGGATGGCCTTAGTACAGGAGCACGACACTTAAATACACTAGGGAAGGCTGTCTAGATGGAACTCCACTGCCTTGGATATTATTTCTAAAGTATTGGAATGCCAGTGTCTGTTTACCATGCTTCTTGTTTTGGATCTAGGTGAATAAATGAAAAATGTATCAGGAGAAACTTTAGCAGCTAGTGACCCAAACTCATAGGAAACTTTTGAATTGCCTCTGTATGGATTAAGACTGAATTTATTAGTGTGATCTCATCTCATAACTGTTTATGCTTGCAGTGACTGTCTTTAAATAATAACATTGACAAGGACATCAGTAATTTAATTTGGGGGGCAACACTCAAAATGAGGAGAAATTTTGCTTGTGATGAAGACAGTGGTAGTGATTAAACATGGGGCGGTGGAGCACTAATAGCAACGGTGAAACCCATGGATGCTCACATTGTCTCCAGTCCTCAAAACTCTGCACCTGTGCTGAACTGATGCCTCTGACACAAATTCACCATCATGTTGGAGTAAGCTGCTAACAGCCCCTATCTGATGGGCAGAAAAGACATATATAATCTGTGTAAATGAGCAGGCAATCATGAGAATTCAGAATCAGGAATCAGGTGAGTTCACGGTCATGTGTACTTACAAACTGAAGTTCATTTTGAAATTATATCACCACAAAAGACTCTTACACATTGGTAATGAGGTCACAGTTAAGTCTGTGAATATTACTATTCTCGTGGCCTAAGATATCCTTTTTTTTGTCACAATCATTTTGTTTTATAACCGAGTCTTACTCTGTTGCCACAGCTAGCCTGCACCCACTGCATATGCTGACCTTGGACTCTTGGCATTCTCCTGCCTGAACCTTCTTATTGCTGAGATCATAGGCATAAGCTGTCATACCTGGCAAGATAGCCATTAACACCTAAAGTCCAAGCCCTAATCAAAATGTGATACTAAGTTTAAATAATGATCTTCATATGGATATTAAAGATCAACTGGCTAACGTTTAGAGTAACTATAGTTATTTTAACCTTAAAAATTTAGTCAGCCTCACCCCCTTTCTCTGCGGAATCACCATGGCGGCTGGGACCCTGTACACATATCCTGAAAACTGGAGAGCCTTCAAGGCCCTCATTGCTGCTCAGTACAGTGGGGCTCAGGTCCGCGTGCTCTCCGCACCCCCCCACTTCCACTTTGGCCAAACCAACCGCACCCCTGAATTTCTCAGAAAATTTCCTGCTGGCAAGGTTCCAGCATTTGAGGGGGATGATGGATTCTGTGTGTTTGAGAGCAATGGCATCGCCTATTATGTAAGCAACGAGGACCTGCGGGGAAGTACGCCAGAGGCAGCAGCTCAGGTGGTGCAGTGGGTGAGCTTTGCTGACAGTGATAGCGTTCCTCCAGCCAGCACCTGGGTGTTCCCCACCTTGGGCATCATGCACCATAACAAACAGGCCACTGAAAATGCAAAAGAAGAGGTGAGGCGAATCCTGGGGCTGCTGGACACTCATTTGAAGACAAGGACTTTTTTGGTGGGTGAGCGAGTGACTCTGGCTGATATCACAGTTGTCTGTACCCTTCTGTGGCTCTACAAGCAGGTCTTAGAGCCTTCTTTTCGCCAGGCCTTCCCCAATACCAACCGATGATTCCTCACCTGCATTAACCAGCCCCAGTTCAGGGCAGTCTTGGGGGAGGTGAAGCTGTGTGAGAAGATGGCCCAGTTTGATGCCAAGAAGTTTGCAGAGAGCCAGCCTAAAAAAGATACTCCAAGGAAAGAGAAGGGTAAATGGGAAGAGAAACAGAAGCCCCAGGCTGAACGGAAAGAGGAGAAAAAGGCAGCTGCCCCAGCTCCTGAGGAGGAGATGGATGAGTGTGAGCAGGCACTGGCCGCTGAGCCCAAAGCCAAGGACCCCTTTGCTCACTTGCCCAAGAGTACCTTTGTGTTGGATGAGTTCAAGCGTAAGTACTCCAACGAGGACACCCTCTCCGTGGCGCTGCCATATTTTTGGGAGCACTTTGATAAGGACGGCTGGTCCCTGTGGTATGCTGAATATCGCTTCCCTGAGGAGCTCACCCAGACTTTTATGAGTTGCAACCTCATCACTGGCATGTTCCAGCGATTGGACAAACTGAGGAAGAATGCCTTTGCTAGTGTCATCCTCTTTGGAACTAACAACAGCAGCTCCATTTCCGGCGTTTGGGTCTTCCGAGGCCAAGAGCTTGCCTTTCCGCTAAGTCCAAATTGGCAGGTGGACTACGAGTCATATACATGGCGGAAACTGGATCCTGGTAGCGAGGAGACCCTGGTTCAAGAGTACTTTTCCTGGGAGGGGGCCTTCCACATGTGGGCAAAGCCGTCAATCAAGGCAAGATCTTCAAGTGAACATGTCTTGCCGTCACCTAGCTGCCTGCACCTACCCTTCAGGGGAGATGGGGGTCATTAAAGGAAACTGAACATTGAAAAAAAAATTTAGTAAAAATTGTTTGTTTTGTGTATGACATATTTTTATATTTCATTAGTTCATATCCAGATGAAGTGACATCAGTGAATTATCTGGAGCCTATGAGTGACATGTGAGTTTTAAAAAACATGCATAAATATGTGAATATGTATGTGCATATGTGTGTTTATATAAATAAATGTACATATACATGTAAAGAGTCTTTCCCTGTCCCAAATAAAATGTAGTCAGACTTTCCTTTGGGCTGCCAGCCCACCCCCAAATAACAAGAGATCTTATTATTAATTTTGAAGGCTTGACCTTAGCTTAAGCTTGTTTTTAACTATCTCTTATAAGTTGAATTAACCCATTTCCATTAATCTACATTCTGTCAATACGGCCATCCTGCTTCTTCCATACATCCTCTCCATGTCTCCACAGCATCTCCTCCATTCACCTTTTCCTCTCTCTCCCTAGAAATCCCACCTTTATCTCGTGCCTCATTAATTCAGTTCTTTATTAAACCAACACAGCAATATATCTTCACAAAGCATGCAAATATCCCACAACTTACACACATACAGAAACAATGAACAATAAAAAGGCAAAACAATTGAACATTAAATGACAATTGAATAACCAGCCTGAAGAAGGATATATGTTTCTCACCGCCGAAAACTTAGGGAGCCCTGGAGAAGTGTGGGTAGAAAGAGTGTAAGAACTGGATGACAGAGATGTGTGTTGTAAAGCCTTACCTTTAGGGCTTGACATGGGTGTAGCAATCATGAATTCCCAGCAGCTGCCATTGCCTGCAATGAGTATGCATGAGACTGGATGTGACAGCATTCACTCATGAGAGGAGAAGGGGCTGTGAGGCCCTGCTTCTCCCTCCCCAGGAACCATTGACTGTTTGACTGTTTATGGCAGCTAGAAAAAGGGGAAATCATTGTCTTCAGTGGTGTAGCCACAGGGTAGTCACCCACACTCCAGTGGCAATTTCCATACCCGTGCTCATGTGGTGGCCCTGGTAAAACTTGGTGTGTCAAGAACAAAAACAAAAAGATGCCAGGTGGTGGTGGGGCATGCCATCTTGAAAAACCCATGGTGAAAACAAAGGTCTTAGTTGCTGTGTCTATATAAATCTCTCTTAATAAGATACATTGAGGGTGTCAGTATTTCTTACTCTTAATAACAACCAATGTATTGGAAAGAATCAGATTTACTAACTGAGATAGCAATAGTGTTGACCAAACAGAGAATCATTTCACAGCATAGGGACAGAATGGTGACTGTCAGCACTGGAGGCCTTGGCAGAGAAAAGAGAAAGACCTGCCAGTGAACCTCTGTGTATCCCTTACCATTCAAGCTCTCCTTCCAGGCAAGGCTGGTGCCCCACATGAACACTCACTGCTAAATCAGATGGAGCCACTGCCTTCCATCTACAGATACTCTATCCAACCTCAGGGTAACAGAGAACCACCAGGTATGAAAGTAAGAAGGTAGAAGACAGTTATGACTCAGGAATTTAGATATGGTAAGAAAGCTATGTACCTATAAACCGTAATTGAATTAGAAATAAGTACACTAAGCCAGGCGGTGGTGGCACACGCCTTTAAGCCCAGCACTCGGGAGGCAGATGCAGGCGGATCTCTGTGAGTTCAAGACCAGTCTGGTCTACAAGAGCTAGTTCCAGGACAGGCTCTAAAGCTGCAGAGAAATCCTGTCTCGAAAAAGCCAAAAAAAAATAAAAAAGAAAAAAAAAGAAATAAGTACACTAAGAGACTGTTCCACTTTGATGATAATGGTTAATCTGGATGTATTACATTTCATTTTTATTTTTGAGGTTATATTTTCATTAAATTTTTGTCCTAAGTTTCCCTCCACAAAAACCCTTCCAGATACCCCCCCCCCTTGTCTCCTTCAAATCTATGGCCTCTTCTGTCAATTATTATAGTGTGATATATGTATATGTATATTATATGCACATATATTCGTAAATATAACCTGCTCAGTTGGTGGAATGTTGCTCATATGTATGTTTTCAGTGCTGAGCATTTTACACTGGACAACCAGCTGGTGTGCCTTTCTCTGGAGAAGATCACCTCTGCCATTCACAGCTTTCTTCTGTTGCTACAAGATGCCAATTAATGATTTTCATATGAATATTTTAAAATCAGCTACCATATAATAAGTATAATAAATGTAGTTATTTGATCTCCCCAAAAGTGGTTGCATTTTAAACATATGTACTTTTTACTGACTATGTACTTTTCAAAAATTTAGAACATATACGGATGATTCAGTATCAGCACAAATCCTTGATGGAGCTGCAAGTGATAGGTGAGTGAACTAAATTAAAAATATACACCCTTAAGTACATTTACATGCACACACATGTAAATATCTGTGTGTATGTATGTATGTATATATATATGGGGGGTGGGTACATATATATACGTATATAATGCATATATATGTTACTACACAGGAACATATACACACATATATATGTTCCTACACTGATCTAAAAACTAGTATCAGTGCACACATAAACATTCTCTCTTTCTCTCTCTCTCTCACACACACACACACACACAGACACACACATATAAATGAAAACCCATAAAAACTATGGAAAGAGGATTTCACAAAACTACCTGAAGAATTCTTTGACATCAGAATACCTTTTAAATTGTATCTAAATTGTCTCTTTGTAGGACTTGTAGTTGACTGCATTTATTTTAAACCAAACTGCCGAAGAGACAGTTCTTCCTTCAACCTGTCTGCCACTTTAAGTAGCAGCCAATCCCTTAGGAAATGTTCAGATTTCCATTAAGATACTAGACTAGTGTGAGCCAGCAGTTAGAAAATTTGAGTAGGAGAAAAGAGAAAGAATAAGCAGAGAGGGAGATGTGGGGATGTAGTAGAAGAGAAGATGCGCAGGCAATGGAGCCTGGAAGTGTCCTCGCCCTGCAGATCTCTGCCACCATATAAACAAGTGGTCCAGACCCCACCATCATCTGCAGGGAGCCCATCCATCAGAACAGCAGGCACTTGACCATATCTCATACAAGAAAGACAGCATGATTGGGAGTCATAAATTGAAAAAGAGGGGGGTTCCTTATAATCTGCAGGTATTATCTGAGATAAGCACAACAAGAAAGGCTGTTATATTTTAAGAGTAAAGTAACAATTGCTTCTCTTTGGATTCTTTTCCATTTTCACAGATTTGAGGAATTCAGTACTGGCATAAAAAGCCCAAGGTTTAAAAAAAAAGTCTCACTGGGCAATGGTGGCTCATGCCTGTAATCCCAGCATTTGGAAGGCTGAGACAGGCTGATCTCTGTGAGTTCAAGGCCAGCCTGGTCCAGGACCAGGACAGGCTCCTAAGCTACAGAGAAACCCTGTCTCGAAAACAAAACAAAAAAAAAAAATCTCATGCTTAAGTTTATGACATAACCATTAACATTTCAATATTGGTTATATATTTATGGATCAATTGTTACTATATAAACTATAATTGTAGAATTATATATAAAATTTTTAAATGTAAAATAAATCTTAAACTTACAGTTCATATATGATCATGTATTTTCATATCCCTTTAACGCAGATTTAGATACTTTGCTATCCACGATATTGGAGGGAATTACCAATTTTATAACATGATTTATAAAATGTAAATGAAGACACTTAAATGTATTAATATGTTCACAATTCTAGAATGTGCTGTGCACATATAAATCCAAGCATTACAGCTAGTGATGGAGGGAGGTTGGAATTTGAGAGCTGCACTCTGAGGAGAACCCACAGCAAAACAGAGTGTCTGAGCTGTTTCTAAACAGTCTTCCTCCTGTATCTGTAGGGAACAGTCTTTTTAGTTTAGTTCAGGTTAAAGAAAAGAGAACTGCTCACAGAAGGATGATTTGTACCATTGTGTATTGTCCTTCTATGTTTGCAGCAGTCAAAGGTTGAGGACTTCAGGCTTTTTATTTGTTGTACATTTGGCAAAGGCTAGAGAGATTCTAATTGGAGCCAGAAACAAGGAACAACAGGAAGGAGAAGAGGGCCTATGGCCAAGAATACAGCAAGTGGTACTGGAAGAATCCATCAACCTGTAGAACTCTGCTACCGTATTGAGGTGGGGACCTCAAATACAACCCTACTGCATGCCCCTGTTCAGAGCCCCACCACAGTCCTGTACTTGAACTTACATATGGCAGAGAAAGACACTGTGAGGGTAACAGTAAGAAACAAATGCCCAAATCACTTGATAAGGTAAAATGGATTTGTACCTAGAAAAATGCATTTGTAATTATACTTGAAAAAAGAAAAATAAATAAAACTGAAAGCAGAAAGCTGAACTTTTTACCAGGCAAGATATGTCTATTTCAAATATGTAAAATTCATTTTGGTGGAAAAGTGATATGCAAGTTTCAAAATGACTAATTGTGTTAATAAAGGGAATCTGAAGAGTGTAAAGTCCAGGAATGTAGTAAGGAGGAGCTGGCTGCATCCCACCACCTGTATCCCACTGCCTGGCTAGCTTAACCCCCAAAATAACAACACACAAACTGTATTTATTTAAACATCTCCTGGCCCATTAGCTCTAGCCTCTTATTGGCTAACTCTCATATCTTGCTTTAACCTATATCTAGTAATCTGTATAGCACTTCGAGGTCGGTTGTGGCTTACTCGGAAAGATTCAGAGTGTTTGACTCAGGCGACTTCATGGCGGCTCTCTGACTCTGCTTTCTTCCTCCCAGAATTCTGTTCTGTTTACTCCACCCACCTAACGGCTGCCCTATCAAAAGGCCAAGGCAGTTTCTTTATTCAACTAATGAAAGCAACACAGAGAAATAGGAAGTCATATGATGTTCACTACGTGTGTCTTTAAATCTTAAAGCACTTTCTATGTGAATTAGTACATGGTGAGAAGCTGTGAAGGAAATACAGAGATACATAATGCTAAATTTATGCTCGGAAGCGTGCACACTCAAAAATCTGCTGAGCAGGGCAGTTTTGGTCACTAAGTCCTTCCTATCACCTCTTAAGTTGGTTGCAAGCCTGAACAGTCACCAACTAAATCCTAAGGAAATTTTCAGTATGCTTGTGTATGAGTCTTCTGGGTTAGATAAAAGCAAAAGAAGGCAAGGAGGAATGGCATAAGACAGGGTCATGAGATGGAGGAGCCTTCAGCAGAAATGACTAGCACTGATGACTCTCAGATGTGCCCCACCAGAGCACTGCTATTGCATAAGCCCTGCCCATCACCACGCTGGATGGCGCCTTCCACAGGTCCACAGCTGCTGCTTTTTCACCTCATATTTCCACAGTATGAAAATGAAACCAAGGAGAACTTGAAACTGGTAGGAGGCGCAAGTATCTTTAAGCAATAGCTGAATTTGAAATACATCCCATTAAAAACCCTGTTATATAGTGGGAAGGGCCTTGGTCCTGGCTCAAAGCAATGTGTTAGACTTTGGTGACTTCCCATGGGAAACCTTATGCTCTCTGAGAAATGGATAGGGGTGGAGTGGAGTAAAACTGGGATTGGTATGTGTAACTAAAAAATAAAAGCAATAAAACATAAAAACTGTTATATGTTGGAATTAAGATACTGGTTACTTAAATATAGGTGAATTACTATTTATACAATCCCAGTAGATTCATTACCATTATATATAGATAGCCACTTTTCTAATATAAAAATGCCAAACTTGAATTAGTGATATACATGAATATCTAAAACTCAATCAGTTTACAACTCAGAACTCTTAGAAATAATGTAGTTATTTGATTCTGGAAGTCATTTATATTTATACCTGGTTTCTGATTACACTTTGGAGTACTTTAGATCAAACATGAATGAATTGTGAAAGTCAAGTTGCAAGACAGCACACACCACTATATATAAACATGTACAAAAGGACACATATTTCTATGAATATGTACATGCATAATACAAAAAAAGGGTAGAACTATGAAAAGAAGGAAGATTCAGTTTTGCTTAAAGTACTCTGCATATTTATTCTTAACAATACAGAGTATATGAGGCACTGTATCTAAGTCTGCATCAGTAATAACTTTCTTCTTTTTATCAAATTGTTTGAAAGGAGTCTAGATCATGATCAGGATACTTCTTCATGTCTATATGAGAGGATAAATTTAGGGTTCAACCTATATGTTATTAGAGAGAATCATTGCTAATAAAAAAATTTAAAAGGGTCTGTGAATTTATATACTTGTTCATTATAGTTTACTTTCAATTCTTACATAATGAAGTGATTATTAATTACTATTAATTACTAATTAATTATCTATGATAGGATCACTAATGAAATATCTGTGTTGTATGTTAATAAAATACACATGCAATAAATATATATTCACAGAAACATAAAAAACAAATGAGAGATTAATATTTTGAATGGAGCAAGAGAGAAAAAAGCCTCTTTACAACAGAAAGAAATTAGCAGTGAGCAGGGAGCACTCTAGCCCTCAGTGTGGGAAAATGGAACTAATGAAAGTTAAGTGTGTCCATCACTTCAGATCTGTGCCACCAGGTAAAGCTAGTACTCCAGACTTCAGACCACCATTGTACTAGGTGAAAACACTGCCTTAGGTCTGGAACTACCTGATCACATCTCATTATCAGAAAATTCAGCAAAGGTGTGTGAAATAAGGAGATAATGATGGGACTTGGGAATAGGACATTAAATGAGATTGAATATCTGAGTGTCTACAAAATAAGTGTAGTTCCAAATGAATTGAACCAAAAAGACTAACAGTAACTGATATTATGTATTATGTAATAGTAAAAACTAAACTATATTTCAATATTGAGTTACTTTTATTTTTACTACTCATTATAATAATGCAAAGCATCATTCCTACAAGAAATGTCATATCATATTCCAAATATTTAACTCCAAGGTATAGCATCCTGACTTAATATGTCTGTTTTTATCCTTTAGCACATCCCTGTATGAACGGAATTCTTCGAATGAACAAATGAAAGAAATGTAAGATATGATTAAATAAATGGATATATGTGCGTATAGTATATATTTGTCTGTACATAAGTACTTGCATACACATGTACACACAGATTGATATTAATAATAGTCAGGAACATAATACTATTACAAGTTCCCTTTTAAACTGTTTATAGTATTGTCTCATAAATATTCTTGGTCTTTAATCAGGTAGAAAAATAGAACAAATAAGAGATGTTTCTTACTTTTAGTTACTATGTTAAAAGTTCTGTTGATTAAAAATAGAAGGGATCCTCTTTACAGCCAAGAGGAGGCAGCAATGGGCTTGAAGAAAAGGCCCCACAGGGTATTAGAATCAGCTAAAAGATCCCTGCACCTTTTCTTCATCTTCAGAGCTCTGCTGCCAGTGGTTCTCATGTTCCAAGGGCACAGTCTCTCTGGACAGAAGCTATGCCTCAGAACTTGCTCATCATGTACAAAGCCTTATATCGCATTTCTGGCATTGCAAAAATAAATATATATTAACACATATTTACATGAACATCTGAGCTCACACATTTACACAAAAACAGGTAAAGACAGATATGATCATAGAAGCATGCATGCCCTATACTTTTGATAGGACTAAAGAATTTGTTACAATAAAAATGTGTTTGTGTACTTACAGCATCATTTGCAGAGAAAATGACATATTTAACCCACTAATAGATTTAGATAACATTTTAGAAATCAATTCACATATGAATTGAAGATTTTAATTAATTTTCACTAAAGAAGTCTAAGTCATGCAGTTTCTTTTTAGTCCATGAGTAGTACTCAATCTGAACTGAAAGATAATCATTAAGTAGAGTCGCTGCAAAAGCAATGAAGGATATAAAGGAATTAATAATACATGTTTATGTGTACATGTGTATTTACATGCACATAAAAAATTGCACCCTCTGAGATATTAACATTTGAGATATTCTCACTCAGAAACATTCGTGGGATAACAGGGCTCCTTTTCATTCTAATGTCTTCTCACATTAATTTTTCATAATGAATGTTGCCTCATGGATAAAGAAGACAAAATGAGCAATAAGTTACTTATATATTCATAAGTGCATCAGTATAAGCTGCTCTGCCTGTATATTGTTACCTATATGTATGTTTTTGGAGCCGAACGCTTGGTATTGGATAACTAATTAGTGTGCTCTTATTGTTTCTCTCATTTTCAGCATTCCTTAGTTGCCTGTAATTTGTCTAGGGTTGAAGTTTTGTAGGCTTTCCTCTTCTACTTTAGCATGTTTGTTGATGTCATCCTTGCTCAGGCAATGTTTAGACAGCCATGTATGTGAGACTTCATAGGGGTAGCTTTTGATATTTCTGAGAGACACTATGCTTCTTTTGATTTTTTTTAGAACTATCAATTAAGAATTGAATTCAGGCCAGGCAGTAGTGGCACATGTTTTTGTTGGTTGGTTTGTTTGTTTTGTTTTTGTTTTATCTCTTTTTTTCCTCTTTTTTTCTTATTTGTTTATTTTTAATTAAAAAATTTCTGCCTCCTCCCCACCTCCCATTTCCTTTCCCCTCCCTCTCCAGTACTAAGAGCAGTAAGGGTTCCCTGCCCTGTGGGAAGTCCAAGGCCCACCCTCCTCCATCCAGGTCTAGGAAGGTGAGCATCCAAACAGGATAGCCCCCCCCCAAGCCAGTATGCTTAGTAGGATAAAAATCCAGTGCCATTGTCCTTGGTTTCTCAGCAGCCCTCATTGTCCGCCATGTTCTGGGAGTCCAGTTTGATCCCGTGCTTTTTCAGTCCCAGTCCAGCTGGCCTTGGTGAGCTCCCATTAGATCAGCCCCACCATCTTGGTGGGTGGGTGCACCCCTTGTGGTCCTGACTTCCTTGCTCATGTTCTCATTCCTTCTGCTCCTCATTTAGACCTTGGGAGCTCAGTCCAGTGCTCCAGTGTGGGTCTCTGTCTCTATCTCCATCCATCGCCAGATGAAGGTTCTATGGTGATATACAAGATATTCATCAGTATGGCAATAGGATCGGGCCATTTCCGGCTCCCTCTTCTCAAATGCCCAAGGAACTAGCTGGGGGTGTCTCCCTGGGCACAAGGGAACCCCTCTAGAGTCAAGTCTCTGCCAACCCTGAAATGGCTCATTTAATTAAGATATATACTTCCCAGCTCCCATATCCACCCTTCCTATATCCCAACCATCACATTCCCCCAAGCTCTCCCCATCTCCCCTTACCTCCATCCAACCCCACCCCCAAGTTCCCAATTTTTGGCCGGCAATCTTGTCTACTTCCAATATCCAGGAGGATAACTATATGTTTTTCTTTGGGTTCACCTTCTTATCATCTTCTCAAGGATCACGAATTATAGGCTCGATGTCCTTTAATTATGGCTAGAAACCGATTATGAGTGAGTACATCCCATGTTCATCTTTTGGGTCTGGGTTACCTCACTCAGAATAGTGTTTTCTATTTCCATCCATTTGCATGCAAAATTCAAGATGTCATTGTTTTTTACCGCTGAGTAGTGCTCTAATATGTATATATTCCACACTTTTTGTATCCGTTCTTCCATTGAAGGACATCTAGGTTGTTTCCAGGTTCTGGCTATTACAAATAATGTTGCTATGAACATAGTTGAACAAATGCTTTTGTAGTATGATAGGGCATCTCTTGGATATATTCCTAAGAGTGGAATTGCTGGGTCCTGGGGTAGGTTGATCACGAATTTCCTGAGAAACCGCCACACTGCTTTCCAAAGTGGTTGCACAAGTTTGCATTCCCACCAGCAATGGATGAATGTACCCCTTACTCCACAACCTCTCCAGCAAAGGCTATCATTGGTGTTTTTGATTTTAGCCAATCAGACAGGTGTAAAATGGTATCTCAAAGTTTTTTTGATTTGCATTTTCCTGATTGCTGAGGAAGTTGAGCATGACCTTAAGTGTCTTTTGGCCATTTGGACTTCGTCTGTTGAGAATTCTCTGTTCAGTTCAGTGCCCCATTTTTAATTGGGTTAATTAGCATTTTAAAGTCTAGTTTCTTGAGCTCTTTATATATTTTGGAGATCAGACCTTTGTCTGTTGCAGGGTTGGTGAAGATCTTTTCCCAGTCAGTAGGCTGACTTTTTGTCTTAGTGACAGTGTCCTTTGCTTTACAGAAGCTGCTCAGCTTCAGGAGGTCCCATTTATTCAATGTTGCCCTCAATGTCTGTGTTGCTAGGGTTATATTTAGGAAACGATCTCCTGTGCCCAAATGTTGTAAAGTACTTCCCATTTTCTCCTCTATCAGGTTCAGTGTGTTCAGATTGATATTGAGGTCTTTAATCCATCTGGACTTGAGTTTTGTGCATTGGTGATAGATATGGATCTACTTTCATTCTTCTACAGGTTGACATCCAGTTATGCCAGCACCATTTGTTGAAGATGCTTTCTTTCTTCCATTGTACATTTTTAGCTACTTTATCAAAAATCAGGTGTTCATAGGTTTGTGGGTTAAGAACTGGGTCTTCTGTTCAATTCCATTGGTCAACTTCTCTGTTTTTATGCCAATACCAAGCTGTTTCCAATACTGTAGCTCTGTAATAGAGTTTGAAGTCAGGGATGGTAATGCCTCCAGAAGTTGCTTTATTGTATAAGATAGTTTTGGCTATCCTGGGTTTTTTGTTTTTCCATATAAAGTTTATTACTGTCTTCTCAAGATCTATGAAGAGTTTTGATGGGACCTTAATGGGGATTGCATTGAATCTATAGATTGCCATTGGTAGAATTTCCATTTTTACTATGTTGATCTCCCAATCTACGAGCAAGGGAGATCCTTCCATTTTCTGGTATCCTCTTCAATCTCTTTCTTCAAAAACTTAAAGTTCTTGTCAAATAGATCTTTCACTTCCTTGGTTAGAGTTACCCCAAGGTATTTTATGCTATTTGTGGCTATCATGAAAGGTGATACTTCTCTGATTTCTCTCTCTGCTTCCTTATCCTTTGTGTATCCCCTCCTGGGCAACTAATTTTTTGGAGTTGATCTTATATCCTGCCACATTACTAAAGGTGTTTATCAGCTGTAGGAGTTCTTTGGTTGAGTTTTTGGGGTGGCAATGGTTTTAATCTCAGCACTGAGGAGGCAGAGGCAGAGGCAGGTGGATCTCTGTGAGTTTGAGAACAGCCTGGTCTACAGAGCAAGTGCCAGGACAGGCACCAAAGCCGCAGAGAAATGCTGTCTCAAAGGAAAAAAAAAGAACTGAATTCAGTATTCTGGGGTAGACTCACCAATGTATTGTGAAATATAAATTACATACAGTTTCTATATATCATACCAGCATGAATTCGCCAACATGGTAAAATTTAGAATCAGACATTTTCTCTCAGAAAAATCCTTGGGAATCCAGTTTCCTAATGTTGTTTCTAAATTCCTACTATAGAAATTTCTGTTATGGAATAGTCTTTATCTTTAGAATTGAGGTTCAGAAAGGAAAAATAAGCCATAGAGGGTGTTTTCTACCTCCTGAAGTTTGTTCCCTTTGTTAGCCAAGAGAAGAGAGAACTCCATTTAAAACCAGAATATGGAACTTGGAAGGCTACAGAGGAGCCTTCAGCAAAAAGAATAGATTCAATAGACCCTACCATGGAACCTTAATCTCCAGAGGTATCTGTGTATCTCCAAACTCATATCCCCATCTTTAAGTTGTTTAGCACCCCTGACTTGTGCCTGTAGATTCCTTGTGTGAAAGCAGGAAAGAAGGTAAACAGCCAACAAAGGGACCTGAGGAAAGATTTACACAATAAAGGAGGAATCATGTCTAGAATTTGCAGCTGAACTTGGATTCATTCATCAAATGCTTTCTCAGTATGGTTAAGTTAATAAGGAATTGAATTTAAGAATTTCACAGGCTTAAGATGTTCTTTCAGAGGACCTGTGTTCAGATCCCAGCATGCATGTTGGGTAGCCCTCACTCACCTACGACTCTAGCTTCAGCAGAATCCACCCACTCTTGTGTCCTCTAGAGAAACTTCACAGGAACTCATAAATAATAAGAGATCTTAAGAAAATATTTTCATTGTAAACATGAAGAATTTTTTGCCTTTTTGGAAAATAGATTTTTCCAATGTAATATATCCTGTTTATGGTGTACCTCCCAAATATACCCTCTTCCTACCCTGATATCTGTTCCTCTCAGTTCCTTCCCACATCCTCCCATCCATACCCAAACTCTGTCACGAGAAACAAACAGACTTCTAAGGAATAACAATAAGATAAAACAAAAAATAGCACACCAGAATAAGGCAAAAGAAAAAGAAAACAGAAGGAAGAGAACCCAAGAAAAGGCACAAGAAATAGATTTAGATGTAGATATATTCTCATTTGCACACTCAGGAATCCCGTAAAAACACTAAACTTAAAGCCATAATATACAGCTAAAAGACCTGCAGAGTAACATGAGAAAATGACAGTATGAGACACCACTGAGCTCATTTCCTGTTGACCGTACTGCTGGGCATGCAGCCTACCCTCAGAGTAGTTTGTTTCCCTGGTGAGTCTCCTTCGGAGAAAACTAAATTTTCATTTGAAAGTGGTTATCGTTTGAGGCTTAGTGATGGAAGCACCCACTTTTGCTTTCAACTCTAGGATCCCACTGGTGCAGACCCATGCAGGTCTTGTGCATGCTGACTCAGTTCCTATATATCAGAGTTGATATAGAGGCCCTTGATTGCTTGGGGTTTTTCTTCTTGTCTGGCTCTTCTACTATTTCTGTCTCCTCTTCCACAGGGTTCCCTGAGCCCTGTGGAGAGGGATTTGATGGAGTCATCCCATTTAGGGCTGAATGTTTCAAGGTGTCTCACTTTCTGCATATAGTCTGGCTGTGTGTCTCTGTATTTGTTCCCATCTACTGCAAAAAGAAACTTTTCTGATGTTGAAGGAGCAAGGCACTGACCTATGAATATAGCAGAATATCATTAGGAGTCATTTAATTGCTACATTCTTTTGTAGAACAGTTGTGTTTGGTTTCACCCTAGGTCCCTGGGCTATCTAGTCTCAGGTTCTTAGTCACCCAAGCAGTTTCAGGTATGGGTTCCATCTCATGGAAGGATCCTTTAGTCAAATAAGATATTGGTTGGTTACTCTCACAAGCTTTGTGTTACTACTGCCCCAACATATTTTATAGGCAGGACACCATTGTAGATCAAAAAATTTGTGGCTGAGTTGGTGTTTACATTTCTCCTTTGTTTATCTGCAGAGTACCTTCGTGCACCAAAGACACTAGCATGTAGGGGTGCATGTAGATACCAACTTGACTTCTCCATATTCAATGAGTTGTCTTAAGTTAGTGTTTTTCTCTACCTTTTTTCTTTCTTTCCTCTCTGCCTTTCTCTGTCTCTGTCTCTCTCTGTCTCTCTCCCCCTCTCTCCCTCTCTCCCTCTCTCTCTCTCTCTCTCTCTCTCTCTCTCTCTCTCTGTGTGTGTGTGTGTGTGTGTGTGTGTGTCTTTCTCTCTTTTTCTTTTTTAATTTTTGAGACAGGGTTTCTCTGTGTAACAGTATTTGCTATCCTGGAAGTAGTTTGTAAACCAGGCTGGCCTCGAACTCACAGAGATCTGCCTGCCTCTACCTCCCAAGTTCTGGGATTAAAGGTGTGCACCACCACTGGCTGGTTAGTTTGTGGTTTGTAGGAAGAGTATATGGAAGTTTTCAAATAACACTGCTATGTATGTGAGTGTTAGCCAGCTTACAGTGTTTAGAATAATTTAAGTGAATTTGAGCCAGAAAGTTGTGTCTTTGAAATCACGTGACATCTAATTATATGTGTTTTTTAAATCTTCTAGCCTTTCCCTGAATGAATCTCTGACACCACCTTGTGATGGAACTGCCAATGAACTGTGAGACATACACTAATATGTTAACAAAATGCATCAGTGAATGATAATGAATAATGAAATGTATGGATATAAATACATGCTATTTGCATTTGCATGTACATACAACAAGAGATGCGCCACTAGTACCACTACACATATACACACAGAAGCAGAGAAAGATGTAAGATTTGGAGGCTTCTAGGAGTGGTCTCTTCCTATCATTTTTGACCAATTTGGATAAAATAAGTAGCTCTCATAAAACAATGCTTTTCCTACTTCCTGGGTGTTTAACACTTTAAATAAGCACCACATAAAATGATTAGGAAAATTTCCAACTTTCTGTGTATTAGATTTTATTACACTGAGTAGGAATGCAGAGACTCTTGTTTGAAGCCGTGTGATAGCAGAGAATAGGAAGCAGAGGAAAAGAACACAAACGATGAGCGCTTGATATGTCCATCACTCTCTAGACCTCAGCTACCAGATGAACAGGCATCCCAAACTAAAATAGCATATGTTGAAGAACTTTGACTCATACCTATAAGATTCTTTCTGGTGTAGTAAAAGACAACTGGTGGCCCACACCTTTAATCCCAGCACTCGGGAGGCAGAGGCAGGCGGATCTCTGTGAGTTCAAGGTCAGCCTGGTCTACAGAGCAAATTCCACGGTTGCTGGGACTGTATTACAGAGAAACCCTGTCTCACAAAAACCAAAAAATAAAGACAGCTGGACAGGTGGAAGTAAGAGGACAAAGGAGACACTTAGGAACAGATATCATATGTGATAAGCTGCATCAGTTTCTATGCACAGAATTGGATTTGAAGTAATTTATATCATAACTTTCACACATTGATTCAGCTTTAGTAGCAAAAACATTACTTACTTTTTTCTTTTCCTTTGCTGTTTTTTTCTGAGATGTTTTGTTATGTAGCCCAGATTGACTTTGAACTTGTGAATCTCTTGCCTTAGCTTCTCAAAAACTGGAATTATAGTGGTATACCACAACATCCAACTTCTCTCTTTAAACAAGACTAAAGTATTTATTAAAATATAAAACATCATTAAGGGAATATGATATGTTTATTATAAACAGTGGATTTACATGAGAGGTTTTGTTTTGTTACATTGCTAGGACCTTTGCACATGTTTAGGAAGGTGCAACTTCCCATTAAACTGCAGCACCAAGCCGGGCGGTGGTGGTGCACGCCTTTAATCCCAGCACTCAGGAGGCAGAGGCAGGTGGATCTCTGTGAGTTTGAGGCCAGCCTGGTCTACAAGAGTTAGTTCCAGGACAGGCTTTAAAAAAAAAGCTACAGAGAAACCCTGTCTCTAAAAACCAAAAAAAAGAAAAAAAAATGAACTGCAGCACCAACCCTATATGTGAAAAATCTTAAGGTTCAAAAAGTTTATAAATTGAATTATAATCATAATCATTAAATTGTAATAAACTCAAACTCATTTCATTTTTTTTGTCCTTTAGCACAGTCTCAAGTGGATTGAAATCAGTATACTCAACTGTGTCCACCAGTATACTGTAAGATATAGACAAATTACTACTTCTTTCTTTGCACTTTTCCTCTCTGTGTAGACCAACCCTTCCTGTGTAACACGTAGAGTTTGAGATCAGAGCATGCACTGTCAGGACCATGGAAGGAAACACAGCTCTTTTCGTACTCTCTTGTTTTGTCATGATGAGCTTCTGATTACAGCTCTTGAATCGTACAGAGAAGAAGAATATAAAAAAGAGGGAACCTTCTTATTCATAGTCTTCAATCTTAGTGACTAGCAGCCAAAACCCACAGAAAATTATCAGAATGTCTATGTATGACAGAATAGTGGAGAATGCCAAGAGTAGAGAAATATCCATTTAGATGTAAAAAGGAGGTGTCAGTGGACAGGAAACAGATGCTCTCAAACAAACAAAAAAGAAGCAAATAAACCATAGCTGTATCCTTCGCTCTGAGCTCTTCCCACATTGGGGCAAATAAACTATAGCTGTATCCTTTGCTCTGAGCTCTTCCCACATTGGGTCAGTTGTCACCGTCCACAGTTGTCACCATCTTGAAAGGATCTTCTGACTCAGGTTTACAGTTACTGCCTCATCTGAGGGACAGAAACAACTATAGTTTGTAAAATATTCAGTAATGCTGGATATATTTGAGATTCATAAAGGAAGGTATCCAAAGACAGATGGGTACCTAAGGACTAGAGTAGATTCTTGATTGGTACAAGCTTTATAAAATGCCAATGGTGTTCTTTGCAAAATTAAAAAGGTGTGTCTGAAATAAGTATGAAAGCACAAAAGATCCGAAAGAGGCTAAGCACAAAGAACAAAGCTAGAGGCATTCTATAGTACAAGATTCCAAGACATAAAATCAAATCCATGGCACATGACCACAGCAACACAGTATAGTTTTGGCATAAAATAGCGCATAGACCAGTGGAACAGAGTAAAAACCCAGCAACAAACCACATGTCTATATCTAGCTGATTCTCAACAAAGATGCCAGAAACCAAATCCTGCAATGAGGACAGCCTCTCCAACAAGTCATGCTGGGAAAACTGGTCATCCACATGCAGAAGACTGAGACTAGATCCTTATCTTTCAATCTGCACAAAATCAACTCAAAACATAGCAAGGAATTTAAGCAAGGCCAGAAACTCAAAAACTGTCAGGAGAAAGCACCTTAAGATACTGGTACAGGTGATGATTATCTGTAGAAGACTCAAAAAGCACAGGCAGCAAACATGAAATTTGACAAAGATAACATAAAAATGAAAAGCTTCTGGAATGGGCAAGATTGCCAGCAGGTAAAAGCACAGTTGCTTAAGCTGAGTTGAACTCCTTTATGCAAGTTGTTTCCTGATCTCCACTCAGGCTGTGGCATGTGTATGTACACACACACACACACACACACACACACACACACACACATGCATGCACACACACGCACGCACACGCACATGCACACACACATGCACACACATACGCACACAAATATAATTTCTAAAAGTCTTAAAGCTTCTTCCGAATAATGAAATAATAAGAGTGAAGACACAGTGTATAGACGGTAGGAAATGTTTCTCAACAATTCATCTGACAGACATCAATACTGAGAATATATAAAAGACTAAAGAAATAACATCAACAACATCAGTTTAAACATGACAAACAATATGAAGAGATCCTTGGCCCAGACTCAGAGGAAACAAAGTCAACATATAATGAAGATATTTGCATATCCATGCATATTACTGCTCTATTCTCAATAGCCAAGGTATACATTGAGCCTAGGTGTCTACCCAAAGATGAGTGAAGGAAGAAAATGTGATATATGGATAGAGTGGAATATTGTTAAGCCAAAAAAATGAAATTCTTCCATTTCCAATAAAATGAATGGAACTGAATGACAGTGTGCTGAGGAAAATGTTGTAGACACTAAAAGACAAGTGTCACATATTTCTCTTCTATGTGAGTAAAAGCAAGAGTTGATTTGAAAGCAGAACATAGTTGTTACATGGGACTGAGATGGTTATTGGGCAATTGGTGAAGGGAAGGTGGATCACATGCTGAATGCATCCTGTAACTCTATGGGAGTATCAGTAATGCATGCTAGTGAAAGGATCTAAAAATTGAACCCTGAAGTAAATCATTATGAAATACTGTTTTATATTGGGGTTAATTTCAATTTAAAAGAAAGGTCTTTAAACCTTTGTCATTTTGGATATATTAAATTTTATTTTTCCCACTAAATTATTAAAAGTTAACAAGTTCATGAATGTCAAACAGTAATTATAGCTAATTTGAACAAAAAACAATTTTAAAAATCATGTGGTATTGACTACCTGTTCTTTAAACCTATGTTAGCATTGCCTCATCTAACTTAACAGCAGAGATCGAGGAAGAAAGCATCAACAAATGGTGAGGCCTAAAAATAGATATTAATATATATTGTACATATGTAAATATATATTTCAATTTATTGGAATGCACCAGAAAAGAAAGATACTGAGATTTGTGGAGCTGATTAGTAGTGTCAGTGACAATTATAGATTGTGATATTATTTTTAAGAGTCTTCTTGCCATACTATCTCTAGGTACTTTTCTATCTTAGTTGAATGTAAGGGGAAATCCCTAGAAAAGTGTTTTGAACTCTTAATCTGTTGGTTACCTTGTAACACCACAAGAATGAGAGAGAGGGAGGGAGGGAGAGAGAGAGGGAGAAACGGAGAGAGAGAGAGGAGAGGGAGAGAGAGAGGAAGAGAGGGAGAGAGAGAGGACAGAGGGAGAGAGAGGGAGAGAAAGGAGAGAGGGAGAGAGGAGAGAAGGAGAGAGAGAGAGAGAGAGAGGGAGAGAGAGGGGGGAGAGAAAGAGAAGAGAGAGGGAGAGATCCTATTTGGAGCAAGAAGGGAGGTGACAGACAAGTAGAAAGAAAATGGAACCCTAAGTGAAAAGAATCAAATTAATATGCCTTAAACCTGTTCCTCACCCTCCAGAGATCTGTCTCTACATGATGCTGGTGTCTCAAATTTATAACCATTATCACATTAGAGTCCTCCTCTCAGACCTTTAGTTATTTTAATGCTACACAAGGGCAAGAAAGATTTCCATGGTGTATGAACAGTACAGAGTGGTGGACGGACTTGAGAATCATGACACCAGAAAGGGCGACGTTCAAATGCCTACACTTTGAAGCTGAATTTCGAAATAAATGTAACCTCTGAAATGGCAATACATATTGGCTTAGATGTAGTAATAACAATTTGCACTTTAATCCTGATTGATTGTGTTGTTTTGCAGGGCTACAAGTGATCTTTATAGTATACAAGGGCTAATTTAGGTAAAATTATATACCAGTTTCCAGACAACAAATAAGCATATAAGTTATAAGTGTTTAACAGTTTTATAAAATATAGGACAATTGTGCACATTTCAGCCCAAAATAGGTCTTTGAATTTTCTCAGCTCCTAGATGAGTATTTTAAATCTTTAATACTGACTTGATTACAATGACATCAGTAGTCATTGACTGCTTTGTTAAAAGATTGATATATTTCATGTTGCAATGATGATATCATCAAAGGCTGCTTATATATGTGTGTGTGTGCAAATATATAAACATACCACATGTGTATATGCATATATACACATGTACGTGTGTATTATATATGTTTGTGTATATATGTATGTATATATGTATGTATATATGTATGTATCTGTCATCAAAGACTGTTTTGGCAGAGAAAATGAGATGAAACCAAGAGAGGAGAAAGAAATCTGTTTTGAAATTACTCATGGAAAAAGTTATCTGAACAATGATTCTAAATTCTAATTTTTTTCAGAAAATTTGTATCTCTTAGATTCAAGGGATTCTTGTTCAAAGAACCTTTTCATATTAGTGTTAAACATAGCACTCTCTAATGATGTATCTTTCCATTTGTTGGCGCTAAAGCAAGTTAAAACAGGTCTCCAAGTTCTATGATGGTGATGAATGTATTGATATTCGCAAGACATATTGGTAAGTGAGCTTGATATTTGGAGAAAGGGAAAGAGCCATTGATGGATCTCTTGTCTTTAGGAAAGCAGAGCTAGTACTCTGAAAAAAATAATAGTAGAGAAATGTGGAAAATAAATCAATAATAAACCATTGTATTTATAGACAGGTACAATGCTGCGGAAAACATTTTGTCTACTCACAAAGCGTTTACTTTGTTTAAAAATTGATAATGTTCTTTCTTGGTAGTGATTTTATTGCAGCATTTCTTTAAAGATAATTGTAGAATTCTACTTATTTTTTAACATTGGTCGTTTCTATTTTTTCTGGATCTCTTCTGATTCCCGGTTTATAGATTTTTGTCTATGAGAAATGGTAGGAAAAAGGGAGCATAGTTTATTAATAAAAGACCTCTTCACACTCACTGAGATTTTATTAATTTTTGATTTATTTATGAATAATGTTTCCTGGGATACTTCTTACTGCACAAATCTAGTAGCATGTAATGTGTGTGTTTTTTTTTAAAATAAAAAACAATATGTTCTTAAAATCTTTTGTGTCAAGATTATAGATATATTGAGAATTATGCTCTTTTGAATACTCATTAATTGGCTTTTATCAGTGATGTAGAGGGAATAAGTATTAACAGAAGTGAAATTAACTGGTCACTATTGTAAAACACTATTGTGTTCAGATATTACAGGAAAAACAAAGGACCAACTAGTGACTTTAAATACGTTTTCCAAGTACCTAGAATTTCCACTTTAAAGAACTTCTAAAACATTTTGGACCCTCATTCCAGAGAGATCACACTACTACTTTATTAAACTCTGAGTATTAACTAAACATTTTCTCCAATGGAGTTATCAGGGACGTGGTAAAATTCAGGCAGATTGAGCAAAGCCAGTATTTTTTTTTTTTTGCTCCACTTCAAAAAAGTAAGCTTTATTGAAGTATAAAAACTTCCTGTCACCTGCACCCTGCTATTCTCCCTTCCACCCCATTTCCACCTATGGCTCCTTTACATTTTCTAGTTTCTGTGGTTACTCCATATTGTATGTTGTATACCTACCTCTGATGATTTGAACCTGGGGACTCCAGCTGAGAGAGAAGATGTGACATTCATCTTTCTGTGTCTGGGTTGCCTCCTTCTAATTCCATTCATTTACCTAAAAATTTCATGATTGCATTGTTCCTCACAGTTAAATAGTATTCCTTTATAAAAATTGTACTGGATTTTTATTATCCATTCATCTGTTAACAGACATTTAGGTTGTTGCTGTTTCCTAGCTATTGTAAATAAAACAGCAATGAACACTGCTGATCAAGTATCTGTTGTAGGCAGACATTGCGTGTTCATTTCCCGACTGCCCAGATCCAAAATAATCATAGAAACTGTATTAATTAAAGCACTGCTTAGCCTATTAGCTTAAGCATATTCCTAGCTAGCTCTTATATCTTAAATTAACCCATTTCTATTAATCTGTGTATCACCAACGTGGTTGTGGCCTACCAATAAGGTTCTGTTTGGTGTCCGGCATCTGTCGCCTGTAACAGCTACATGGCTTCTCAATGACTCAGCTGACTCTCTCCTCCTCTGTCTGCTTGGGATTCCCACCTTTCCCTACTCTGTGCTGCAATAGGCCCAAAGCAGCTTCTTTATTCAACAATGGTATTCACAGTCTAAGAGAGGAATCCCACATTACCTCTGCTTTTCTGTCAAAATAAAAGGAAGGTTTTAACTTTAACATAGCAAGACTATATATAACAAAACAGTTATCAAAGAAGAATTATAGTTATAGTATTTATATCTACTTTATAATTGCTAAAACTAAGTAAAACTAAATATAACTATCTATTCTTTTTTTTGTTTGTTTGTTTTTTTTTATTTTTTATATTTAAAAATTTCCATCTCCTTCCCTCCTCCTCCCCCCTCCCTCCCCTCCTCCTCCCCCTTCCCTCCCCTCCTTTTCCCCCTTCCCTCCCCTCCCCTCCACGCATACCTCCCATCCCTCCCTCTCAAGGTCAAGGAGCCATCAGGGTTCCCCACTCTATGCTAAGACCAAGGTCCTCCCAACTCCCCCCAGGTCCAGGGAGGTGATCGACCAAGCTGAGAAGGCTCCCACAGAGCCCGTCCATGCAGAAGAATCAGAGCCCAGCGCCAATGTCCTTTGCTTCTCAGTCAGCCCCCGCTGTTGGCCACATTCAGAGAGACGGGTTTGGTCGCATGATCCATCAGTCCCATTCCAACTGGAGTTGGTGATCTCCCATTAGTTCTGTCCCACCGTCTCCATGAGTGAACGCACCCCTCTCGTTCCTGACTTTCTCCCTCATGTTCTCGCTCCTTCTGCTCCTCATCAGGACCTTGGGAGCTCAGTCCAGTGCTCCAATGTGGGGCTCAGTCATTTTCTTCATCTGTCGCCAGATGGAGGTTCCCTCACGGTCCTGACTTTCTTTCTCATGTTCTCTCTCCTTCTGTTCCTCATCAGGACCTTGGGAGCTCAGTCCGGTGCTCCAATGTGGGGCTCTGTCATTTTCTTCATCTATCGTCAGGTGGAGGTTCTATGGTGATATGCAAGAAATTCATCAGTATGGCTATAGGAACTGGCCTTTTCAGGCTCCCTCTCCTCAGCTGCCCAAGGAACTAACTGGGGGCGTCTCCCTGAAAACCTGGGAACCCCTCTAGGGTCAAGTCTCTTGACAACCCTCAGGTAGCTCCTTAAATTAAGATATATGCTTCCCTGCTCCCGTATCCACCCTTCCTATATCCCAAGCACCCCATTCCTCCGAGCTCCCCCCATTCTCCCCTTCACAGTTTTCTCTCCCCATCTTCCCTTGGCCCAGTCTTGCCCAACCCTCAAGTTCCCAATTTTGCCTGGCGATCGTGTCTACTTCCAATATCCAGGAGGATTACTATATCTTTTTTTGGGAGTTCACCTTCTTATTATCTTCTCAAGGATCCCAAATTTATAGGCTCGATGTTCTTTAATTATGGCTAGAAACCGATTATGAGTGAGTACATCCCATGTTCATCTTTTTGGGTCTGGGTTACCTCACTCAGTATAGTGTTTTCTATTTCCATCCATTTGCCTGCAAAATTCAAGATGTCATTGTTTTTTACCGCTGAGTAGTATTCTAGCATGTATATATTCCACAGTTTCTTCATCCATTCTTCCACTGAAGGGCATCTAGGTTGTTTCCAGGATCTGGCTATTACAAATAATGCTGCTATGAACATAGATGAGCATATGCTTTTGTTGTATGATTGGGCATCTCTTGGGTAGATTCCCAATAGTGGAATTGCTGGGTCCTGGGGTAGGTTGATGCCGAATTTCCTGAGAAACCGCCACACTGCTTTCCAAAGTGGTTGCACAAGTTTGCATTCCCACCAGCAATGGATGAGTGTACCCCTTACCCCACAACCTCTCCAGCAAAGGTTATTATTGGTGTTTTGGATTTTAGCCAATCTGACAGGTGTAAGATGATATCTCAGAGTTGTTTTGATTTGCATTTCCCTGATAGCTAGGGAGGTTGAGCATGACCTTAAGTGTCTTTTGGCCATTCGAACTTCTTCTGTTGAGAATTCTCTGTTCAGTTCAGCGCCCCATTTTTTAATTGGGTTAATTGGCATTTTACCGTCTAGTCTCTTGAGTTCCTTATATATTTTAGAGATCAGACCTTTGTCAGTTGCAGGGTTGGTGAAGATCTTTTCCCAGTCAGTAGGCTGCCTTTGTGTCTTAGTGACAATGTCCTTTGCTTTACAGAAGCTGCTTAACTTCAGGAGGTCCCATTTATTCAATGTTGCCCTTAAAGTCTGTGCAGCTGGGGTTATGCGTAGGAAACGGTTCCCTGTGCCCATTTGTTGTAGAGTACTTCCCACTTTCTCCTCTATCAAGCTCAATGTGTTCAAATTAATATTGAGGTCTTTAATCCATTTGGACTTGAGTTTTGTGCATGGTGATAGATATGGATCTACTTTCATTCTTCTACAGGTTGACATCCAGTTATGCCAGCACCATTTGTTGAAGATGCCCTCTTTCTTCCATTGTGTACTTTTGGCTCCTTTATCAAAAATCAGGTGTTCATAGGTTTGTGGTTTAAGATCCGGGTCTTCTATACGATTCCATTGGTCAACTTCTCTGTTTTTATGCCAATACCAAGCTGTTTTCAATACTGTAGCTTTGTAATAGAGTTTGAAGTCAGGGATGGTAATGCCTCCAGAAGTTCCTTTATTGCATTAGATTGTTTTGGATATCCTGGGTTTCTTGTTTTTCCATTTAAAGTTGATTATTGTCCTCTCAATCTCTGTGAAGAATTTTAATGGGACCTTGATTGGGATTGCATTGAATCTATAGATTGCTTTTGGTAGAATTGCCATTTTTACTATGTTGATCCTCCCAATCCATGAGCAGGGGAGATCCTTCCATTTTCTGGTATCCTCTTCAATTTCTTTCTTCAAAGACTTAAAGTTCTTGTCAAATAAATCCTTCACTTCCTTGGTTAGAGATACTCCCAGATATCTTATGCTATTTGTGGCTATTGTGAAAGGTGATGCTTCTCTGATTTCCCTCTCTGCTTCCTTATCCTTTGTGTATAGGAGGGCAACTGATTTTTTGGAGTTGATCTTGTAACCTGCCACGTTACTGAAGGCGTTTATCAGCTGTAGGAGTTCTTTGGTGGAGTTTTTGGGGTCGCTTATGTATACTATCATATCATCTGCAAATAATGAAAGTTTAACTTCTTCCTTTCCAAAATGAATCCCCTTGATTCCCTTATGTTGTCTTATTGCTATTGCTAGAACTTCAAGCACTATATTGAAGAGATAAGGAGGGAGTGGACAGCCTTGTCGTGTTCCTGAGTTTAGTGGGATGGCCTTGAGTTTCTCTCCATTTAATTTGATGTTAGCTGTCGGCTTGCTGTAAATAGCTTTTATTATATTTAGGAATGACCCTTGTATCCCTAATCTCTCCAAGACCTTTATCATAAAAGGGTGCTGAATTTTGTCAAATGCTTTTTCAGCATCTAATGAGATGACCATATGGTATTTTTCTTTCAGTTTATTTATATGATGGATTACATTGATAGATTTTCGTATGTTGAACCAGCCCTGAATCTCTGGGATGAAGCCTACTTGATCGTAATGGATAATTTTTCTAATGTGTTCTTGGATTCGGTTTGCCAGTATTTTATTGAGAATTTTTGCGTCAATGTTCATGAGTGAGATTGGCCTGTAATTCTCTTTCTTGGTTGTATCTTTGTGTGGTTTAGGTATCAGGGTAACTGTAGCTTCATAGAAGGAATTTGGCAGTGACTCTTGTGTTTCTATATTATGAAATACCTTAAGGAGTATAGGTATTAGGTCTTCTTGGAAGTTCTGGTAGAATTCCGCATTGAAACCATCTGGTCCTGGGCTCCTTTTGGTAGGGAGGTTTCTGATAACAGTTTCTAATTCTTCGCGACTAACAGGACGATTTAGAGCATTTACCTGGTCCTGGTTTAACTTTGGTATATGGTATTTATCTAAAAAACTGTCCATTTCTTTTACATTTTCCAATTTTGTGGCATACAGGCTTTTGTAGTAAGATCTAATGATTCTCTGAATTTCCTCTGTGTCTGTGGTTATGTCCCCCTTTTCATTTCTGATCTTATTAATTTGCATGTTCTCCCTCTGCCGTTTGATTAGTTTGGCTAAGGGTTTGTCAATCTTGTTGATTTTCTCCAAGAACCAGCTTCTTGTTTCATTGATTCTTTGGATTGTTTTCTGTGTTTCTATTTTGTTGATTTCTGCCCTCAGTTTGATTATTTCCAGCCTTCTACTTCTCCTAGGTGAGTCTGCTTCTTTTTTTTCTACAGCTTTCAGGTGTGCTGTTAAGTCACCAATGAGCGCTTTCTCCGTTTTCTTTAAGTGGGCACTTAGTGCTATGAACTTTCCTCTTAGCACTGCTTTCATTGTGTCCCATAGGTTTGAGTATGTTGTGCCTTTGTTTTCATTAAATTCAAGAAAGACTTTAATTTCTTTCTTTATTTCTTCCTTGACCCAGGTGTGGGTCAGTAGTTGACTGTTCAGTTTCCATGAGTTTGTGGGCTTTCTGGGGGTAGCATTGTTGTTGAATTCTAATTTTAATCCATGGTGATCCGATAAGACACAGGTGGTTACTAATATTTTTTTGTAACTGTGGAAGTTTGCTTTGTTACCAAGTATATGGTCAATTTTCGAAAAGGTTCCATGAGCCGCAGAGAAGAAGGTATATTCTTTCCTATTTGGGTGGAATGTTCTATAGATGTCTGTTAAGTCCATTTGGTTCATTACCTCCATTAAGTCTTTCAATTCTCTGTTAGGTTTCTGTCTGATTGACCTGTCCATTGGTGAGAGAGGAGTGTTGAAGTCTCCAACTATTGGTGTGTGTGTTTTGATGGCTGCCTTGAGTTCTAGAAGTGTTTCTTTTACATAAGTGGGAGCTTTTATATTAGGGGCATAGATATTCAGGATTGAGACTTCATTCTGATGGCTTTTTCCTGTTATGAGTACAAAGTGTCCCTTTCCATCTCTTCTGATTGATTTTAGTTTGAAGTCAACTTTGTTGGAAATTAGTATGGCCACACCCGCTTGTTTCTTAGGGCCATTTGCTTGAAAAACCTTTTCCCAACCCTTTACTCTGAGTAGGTGTCTGTCTTTATGGTTGAGGTGTGTTTCTTGTAAACAGCAAAATGTTGGATTCTGTTTTCGTATCCAGTCTCTTAGCCTGTGCCTTTTTATAGGTGAATTGAGTCCATTGATATTAAGTGATATTAATGACCAGTGCTTGTTAACTTCAGTCATTTTTAATGGTAGAGTTTGTGTGTTTCCCTTCTTCTAGTTGTGCTGGTGAAGGGTCGCTAGATGCCTGAGTTATTGTGGGCATTGTTGAACTCCTTGGTTTGTGATTTTCCTTCTATTAATTTCTGCAAGGCTGGATTTGTGGCTGCGTATTGTTTAAATCTGTTTTTGTCCTGGAATATCTTGTTTTCTCCATCAATGGTGAATGCAAGCTTTGCTGGGTATAATAGTCTAGGCTTGCATCCATGTTCCCTTAGTGTCTGTAGCACATCTATCCAAGCTCTTCTGGCTTTCATGGTTTCCATTGAGAAATCAGGTGTAATTCTGATAGGTTTCCCTTTATATGTTACTTGACCTTTTTCCTTTGCAGCTCTTAATATCTGTTCTTTATTCTGAATGTTTTGTGTTTTGATTATTATATGGCATGGGGATGCTTTCTTTTGATCCAGTCTATTTGGTGTTCTGTAGGCTTCTTGTACCTTCATAGGAACATCCTTCTTTAGGTTGGGGAAGTTTTCTTCTATAATTTTGTTGAATATGTTTTCTGGGCCTTTGAGTTGTAATTCTTCTCCTTCTTCTACCCCAATTATTCTTAGGTTTGGTCTTTTCATGGTGTCCCAGATTTCCTGAATGTTTTGTGTTAAGAATTTGTTAGATTTGTTTAGTTCTTTAATCTGTGAGTTTATTTCCTCTATAGTATCTTCAGAGTCCGAGATTCTTTCTTCCATCTCTTGTATTCGGTTGGAAATACTTGTCTCTGAAGTTTCTGTTCGTTTACTCAGAGTTTCCATTTCCAGTCGTACCTCAGATTGTGTTTTCTTCAATACCTCCATTTCATTTATCAGGTCTTGTACTGTTTCCCTTACCTGTTTGATTGCTTTTTCTTGTTTTTCTTGTTTTTCTTGGGTGTCTTTGAGAGATTTACTTATTTCGTCAACCTTTTTGTTTGTCATCTCCATTTCTTTATGGCAGTTTTTTACCTCCTGTTTAAGGTCCTCTATTATTTTCATAAAGTACTGTTTAAGGTCGGTTTCTTCTATATCTTCTGGGGTAGGGTGTTCAATTCTTGTTGTTTCGGGATGTCTGGCTTGTGGTGATGTCATGTTGCCTTTCATGTTGTTGGAGGAGCTCCTGCATTGGCGCCTGCCCATCTCTTCCTTCAAAAGGAGCCCGGAGGCGTTTGGTGTCCTAGACCAATCTTTGCTGTGACTGAAACTGGTTGGATCTCCCCAGTGCCAGAGGAGGACCTATTCCTTGCGTCACAATCTGAAGGAGCCTGCACCCCTCCGCAGGGATCCTCAGACCTGCCTGGAGGCCAGAGTCTGACCCCTTTGGGTGGATGGCCTTAGAACAGGAGCAGGACACCTGAGAACACTAGGGAAAACTTGGGAGAGGCAGGGACTGGAGAAGCAGACCCAAGCCTGCAGAGGGAGCTGGGGGGAGGGGGTCTGTGCTCTCTTCCAGGGCAGGTTGCCCCAGGGTCCGCATTCACTCACCAGTTCAGATGGAATGTCAGGGCACAGGATCAGGGATTCCAGGCAGCCCAGGGTCACAGCCCAGACAAAAGGGGCAAGGTGGGGGCAGGGTGGGATGGAATACCACACAGCGAACCTGGCAGCACAATCTGAAGGAGCCTGCACCGCTCCGCAGGGATCCTCAGACCTGCTTGGAGGCCAGAGTCTGACCCCTTTGGGTGGATGGCCTTAGGACAGGAGCAGGACACCTGAGAACACTAGGGAAAACTTGGGAGAGACAGGGACTGGAGAAGCAGACCCAAGCCTGCAGAGGGAGCTGGGGGGAGGGGGTCTGTGCTCTCTTCCAGGGCAGATTGCTCCAGGGTCCGCATTCACTCACCAGTTCAGATGGAATGTCAGGGCACAGGATCAGTGATTCCAGGCAGCCCAGGTTCGCAGCCCAGACAAAAGGGCCAAGGTGGGGGCAGGGCGGGATGGAATACCACACAGCGAACCTGGCAGCACAATCTGAAGGAGCCTGCACCCCTCCGCAGGGATCCTCAGACCTGCCTGGAGGCCAGAGTCTGACCCCTTTGGGTGGATGGCCTTAGGACAGGAGCAGGACACCTGAGAACACTAGGGTAAACTTGGGAGAGACAGGGACTAGAGAAGCAGACCCAAGCCTGCAGAGGGAGCTGGGGGGAGGGGGTCTGTGCTCTCTTCCAGGGCAGGTTGCTCCAGGGTCCGCATTCACTCACCAGTTCAGATGGAATGTCAGGGCACAGGATCAGGGATTCCAGGCAGCCCAGGGTTGCAGCCCAGACATAAGGGCCAAGATGGGGGCAGGGCGGGATGGAATACCACACAGCGAACCTGGCAGCACAATCTGAAGGAGCCTGCACCCCTCCGCAGGGATCCTCAGACCTGCCTGGAGGCCAGAGTCTGACCCCTTTGGGTGGATGGCCTTAGGACAGGAGCAGGACACCTGAGAACACTAGGGTAAACTTGGGAGAGACAGGGACTGGAGAAGCAGACCCAAGCCTGCAGAGGGAGCTGGGGGGAGGGGGTCTGTGCTCTCTTCCAGGGCAGGTTGCTCCAGGGTCCGCATTCACTCACCAGTTCAGATGGAATGTCAGGGCACAGGATTAGGGATTCCAGGCAGCCCAGGGTTGCAGCCCAGACAAAAGGGCCAAGATGGGGGCAGGGCGGGATGGAATACCACACAGCGAACCTGGCAGCACAATCTGAAGGAGCCTGCACCCCTCCGCAGGGATCCTCAGACCTGCCTGGAGGCCAGAGTCTGACCCCTTTGGGTGGATGGCCTTAGGACAGGAGCAGGACACCTGAGAACACTAGGGTAAACTTGGGAGAGACAGGGACTGGAGAAGCAGACCCAAGCCTGCAGAGGGAGCTGGGGGGAGGGGGTCTGTGCTCTCTTCCAGGGCAGGTTGCTCCAGTGTCCGCATTCACTCACCAGTTCAGATGGAATGTCAGGGCACAGGCAACTATCTATTCTTTACTCCATCACAAACTCCAGAAGGATATAATATTACCTAAGTAAACAAGAAGTACATTGTAAGCAACTTTCAAAACTCTAGAATTGACAGACACATCTCGCTGCCTGGAAAGTCACCCAAATTTCTTTTGTAATATTGGGAAACCCATCTTCAGCCTACAGGACCATTGTATCTGGCAGACTTTTCCATGAAAGAGGATATTTCAAGATCTCTTATGCCTTGCATTGGAAGTTCATAAACTGATTTTTTTCTGTGTCCTATAAAATGTATGGCAGACTCTTCCATGAAGCAGGGACCCTGAAGGACTGTCTCACTTTTAGGCAAGTTCATCAGTCATTTTTCTATGCATCCTGCATGTCCAGGACATACAACATAACATCAAGCAGTCCAGACAAGAGCATCCACAGGTTCATATCCTCTGTGGAAACAAAAGAAGGACTTTTTTTCCAAAGCAACATATCCTTAGACCCAAAATTTGAAGTCAAGATACCTTTAAAGTATATAAGTTGGTTTAGCTTAGCAGCCTGTTCAATGAAATGTCTCTCTGTACTTAGCTCATTCACAATAAAAATTCAAAGAAAACAAAATAATATACATAATCCAGACTCTGTGTATTTTCCATCTTTACATGGCTTATTTTTCTTATTCTATTACTTTTTCTACAAGTTTAATATTTATTTTATCTTAGCTCCTTTAACCTATGCAGTCTTTTCTGTTATGACTGTCTATACTCTTTTTCCTCTCTCTCAAGCCTGCATACATTTATCTAATGGTGTGATCCACTTAGAGGTATTTTTCATCTAAACCTGTCTTTATTGCATATCTGTAATCCTTGTGTGACCAGGACCACTTCTGAAAATCCTAAGTGGCATGGCTAGGACTAACACTGCTTTGCTTTTTGGCTCTGTGCAGTTCAACATGTTGGAGGTCTTCACCTCCAGCTCTGCAAGCCATGCTCACAGCTCCATTTTCAGGCACACAGCAGGTCTATGTTGCCATTAAGCAAGTTGTAACACTCTGCTCACAAATCCCATTTGAATGCTCCACAGCCAGACCTCCCAAAAGAGTCAGAGCTCTATGTGCTGGCAAACCAGGAAACCAGCTTCTAAATAAGCCACACAGCCTTTCTTGCCACTCTCTTAAAGGAGCTGTAGTGCTCCTGCTCCTAGACAGCAAACAGAACACATCCAAAAAAAATGCCAGCTACCAAGAAGATTTGCTTAACTGTTCTTTTGTGTCTAGAATTTCTTCCCAAGCTTTCTCAGGTTTCATGTGGATGTAATTAGCCCCACATTGGCATGCCAAGTTTATTTAGACAGAAAAGGGGAGGTGATGTGGGATTCGCTTCTGTATGCTGTGAATACCATTGATTAATAAAGAAGCTGCTTTGGGCCTATTACAGTGCAGAATAGAGCAAGGCAGGAATTCCAAGCAAGGAGAGAGTTAGGGACAAACCATGTAACCACAGGAGGAGAAAGACGCCCACACACTGGTAATGATAACCCATGAGCCTCATGGTAAAATATAAAATAATAGAAATGGGTTAATTTAAGATGTAATAGCTAACTAGAAATATGCTTAAGTTATTGGTCAAGTAATATTGCAGTTAAAATAGTTTCTGTGTGATTATTTTGGATCGGTCAGCCAGGTAAATGAAAAAGCAGCCTCTGTCTACAATCTCTAGGATGGCAAGTCCTCTGGGCATATGTTTGAGTTGTATAGTTGGGTCGTACAATATATTTTTAGAAATATTTTTGAGAGCCGGGCGGTGGTGGCGCACGCCTTTAATCCCAGCACTCGGGAGGCAGAGGCAGGCGGATCTCTGTGAGTTCGAGGCCAGCCTGGTCTACAAGAGCTAGTTCCAGGACAGGCTCTAAGAAAGCTGCAGAGAAACCCTGTCTCGAAAAACCAAAAAAAGAAAAAAGAAAAAAAAAAAAAAGAAATATTTTTGAGGATTTCCCATACTTATTTCCAGAATGACTTCACAAACATGCATTTCTACTGACATTGAATTAGGGTCTTCTTCCTGCACACCCTCATGAGAATTTGTTGTCCATCATAGCTGTTCCGACTGGAGTAAAATGATACCTTCAAGTTGTTTTATTTTGCACTTCCTTGTTTGCTAAGGATAATAAATACTTTTTAGAGATTTTTAAAACCATATTTATTTCTTTTATTGAAAACTATGTTCATATTCTTATTTCTTTTAATTGTATAGTTTATTTTGAATTGGATCATTTATTATTTCCTTGACTTCATATTTTTTTCCAGTTTATTTATTTTTTATTAAAAATTGCCATCTCCTCCCCTCCTCCGCCCCCTTCCCTCCCCTCCCCTCCACCCACACCCCCGCTCCCTCCCTCTTGAGGCCAAACAGCCATCAGGGTTCTCTACACTATGTTGAGTCCAAGGTCCTCCCAACTCCTCCCAGGTCCAGGAAGGTGAGCAACCGAACTGACAAGGCTCACACAGAGCCCGTCCATGTCGTAGAGACCAAGCCCATCGCCATTGTCTCTGGCTCCTCGGTCAGCCTACACCATCAGCCACCCTCAGAGAGTCCGATTTGGTCGCATGTTCCATCAGTCCCATTCCAAGTGGACTTGGTGGTCTCCCACTACTTCTGTCCTGCCGTCTCAGTGGGTGAACGCGTCCCTCATGGTTCTGACTTTCTTTCTCATGCTCTCTCTCCATCCACTCCTCATCAGAACTTTGGGAGCTCAGTCCGGTGCTCCAATGTGGGGCTCTGTCTCTATCTCCATCCATCGCCAGGTGAAGGTTAAGGCTCACAGTGAGCCCGTCCATGCTGTAGAGTTCACATTCATTGCCGTTGTCCTTGGGTTCTCAGTCCTCCTCCACCGTCAGCCACATTCAGAGAGCCTGTTGGAATGGTCCCGTGTTCCATCAGTTCCATTCCAACTGGACTTGGTGGTCTCCCGTTAGATCTGTCCCACCGTCTCAATGGGTAAACGCACTCCTCACGGTCCTGACTTCCTTGCTCATGATCTCCCTCCTTTTGCTCCTCATCGGGACCTTGGGAGCTCAGTCCGGTGCACCTATGTGGGGCTCTGTCATTTTCTCCATCCAATGCCAGGTGAAGGTTCTATGGTGATATGCAAGATATTCATGAGTATGGCAGTAGGATCTGTACATTTCTGGCACCCTCTCCTCAGCTGCCCAAGGACCTAGCTGGGGGCGTCTTCCTGGACACCTGGGAACCCCTCTAGAGTCAAGCCTCTGCCAACCCTAGAATGGCTCCCTTAAGTAAGATATATAATTCCTTGTTCCCATATCCACCCTTCCTATATCCCAACCATCCTATTCCCCCAAGCTCTTCCCATCTTCCACTTCACACTTTTCTCTCCACATCCCCCCTCCCCCCATCCCACCCCACCCATATGTTGCCATTTTTTGTCCGGCAATCTTGTCTACTTCCAGTATCCAGGAGGATAACTATATGTTTTTCTTTGGGTTCACCTTCTTATATAGCTTCTCTAGGATTTTTACGAATTATAGGCTCGATGTCCTTTACTTATGGCTAGAACCCAATTATCAGTAAGTACATCCCATGTTCATCTTTTTGGGCCTGGGTTACCTCACTCAGGATGGTGTTTTCTATTTCCTTCCATTTGCATGCAAAATTCAAGATGTCATTGTTTTTTACCGCTGAGTAGTATTCTAGCATGTATATATTCCACACTTTCTTCAACCATTCTTCCACTGAAGGGCATCTAGGTTGTTTCCAGGTTCTGGCTGTTACAAATAATGCTGCTATAAACATAGTTGAACAGATGCTTTTGTAATATGATTGGGCATCTCTTGGGTAAATTCCCAAGAGTGGGATTGCTGGGTCCTGGGGTAGGTTGATCCCAAATTTCCTGAGAAACCTCCACACTGCTTTCCAAAGTGGTTGCACAAGTTTGCATTCCCACCAGCAATGGATGAGTGTACCCCTTACTCCACTTCCTCTCCAGCAAAGGCTATCATTGGTGTTTTTGATTTTAGCCATTCTGACAAGTGTAAGACGGTATCTTAACGTTGTTTTGATTTGCATTTCCCTGATTGCTAAGGAGGTTGAGCATGACCTTAAGTGACTTTTGGCCATTCGAACTTCTTCTGTTGAGAATTCTCTGTTAAGTTCAGTGCCCCATTTTTTAATTGGGTTAATTAGCATTTTAAAGTCTAGTCTCTTGAGTTCCTTATATATTTTAGAGATCAGACATTTGTCTGTTGTGGGGTTGGTGAAGATCTTTTCCCAGTCAGTAGGCTGACTTTTTGTCTTAGTGACAGTGTCCTTTGCTTTACAGAAGCTGCTCAGCTTCAGGAGGTCCCATTTATTCAATGTTGCCCTTAATGTCTGTGCTGCTGGGGCTATACGTAGGAAGCGGTCTCCTGTGCCCAAATGTTGTAGACTACTTCCCAATTTCCCCTCTAACAGGTTCAGTGTGTTCAGATTGATATTGAGGTCTTTAATCCATTTGGACTTGAGTTTTGTGCATGGTGATAGACACGGATCTACTTTCATTCTTCTACAGGTTGACATCCAGTTATGCCAGCACCATTTGTTGAAGATGCCTTCTTTCTTCCATTGTGTGCTTTTAGCTCCTTTATCAAAAATCAGGTGTTCATAGGTTTGTGGGTTAAGATCTGGGTCTTCTATTCGATTCCATTGGTCGACTTCTCTATTTTTATGCCAATACCAAGCTGTTTTCAATACTGTAGCTCTGTAATAGAGTTTGAAGTCAGGGATGGTAATGCCTCCAGAAGTTCCTTTATTGTATAAGATTGTTTTGGCTATCCTGGGTTTCTTGTTCTTCCATATAAAGTTGATTATTGTCCTCTCAAGATCTGTGAAGAATTTTGATGGGATCTTTAAGGGGATTGCATTAAATCTATAGATTGCCTTTGGTAGTATTGCCATTTTTACTATGTTGATCCTCCCAATCCAAGAGCAAGGGAGATCCTTCCATTTTCTGGTATCCTCTTCAATTTCTTTCTTCAAAGACTTAAAGTTCTTGTCAAATAGGTCTTTCACTTCCTTGGTTAGAGTTACCCCAAGATATTTTATGCTATTTGTGGCTACGGGGAAAGGTGACGCTTCTCTGGTTTCTTTCTCTGCTTCCTTATCCTTTGTATATAGGAGGGCGACTGATTTTTTGGAGTTGATCTTGTAACCTGCCATGATACTAAAGGAGTTTATCAGCTGTAGGAGTTCTTTGGTGGAGTTTTTCGGGTCGCTTATGTACACTATCATATCATCTGCAAATAATGAAAGTTTTACTTCTTCCTTTCCAATTCGAATCCCCTTGATCCCCTTATGTTGTCTTATTGCTATTGCTAGAACTTCAAGCAGTATATTGAAGAGATAAGGAGAGAGTGGACAGCCTTGTCGCGTTCCTGAATTTAGTGGGATGGCCTTGAGTTTCTCTCCATTTAATTTGATGTTAGCTGTCGGCTTGCTGTAAATAGCCTTTATTATATTTAGGAATGACCCCTGTATCCCTAATCTCTCCAAGACCTTTATCATAAAGAGGTGTTGAATTTTGTCAAATGCTTTTTCTGCATCTAATGAGATGATCATATGGTTTTTATCCTTCAGTTTATCTATATGATGGATTACATTGATAGATTTTCGTATGTTGAACCAGCCCTGCATCTCTGGGATGAAGCCTACTTGATCATAGTGGATAATTTTTCTAATGTGTTCTTGGATTCTGTTTGCCAGTATTTTATTGAGAATTTTTGCATCGAGGTTCATGAGTGAGATTGGCCTATAATTCTCTTTCTTGGTTAAGTCTTTTTGTGGTTTAGGTATCAGGGTAATTGTAGCTTCATAAAAGGAATTTCGCAATGACTGTTCTGTTTCTATATTATGAAATACCTTAAGGAGTATAGGTATTAGGTCTTCTTGGAAATTCTGGTAGAATTCTGCATTGAAACCATCACTGATAACAGTTTCCAATTCTTCGCGACTAACAGGACTATTTAGAGCATTTACCTCTTCCTGGTTTAACTTTGGTACATGGTACTTATCTCAAAAAGTGTCCATTTCTTGTACATTTTCCAATTTTGTGGCATACAGGCTGTTGTAGTAAGATCTAATGATTCTTTGGATTTCTTCTGTGTCTGTGATTATGTCCCCTTTTTCATTTCTGATCTTATTAATTTGTGTGTTCTCTCTCTGCTGTTTGATTAGTTTGGCTAGGGGTTTGTCAATCTTGTTGATTTTCTCCAAGAACCAGCTTTTTGTTTCATTGATTCTTTGGATTGTTTTCTGTGTTTCTATTTTGTTGATTTCTGCCCTCAGTTTGATAATTTCCAGTCTTCTACTCCTCCTAGGTGAGTCTGCTTCTTTCTTTTCTAAAGCTTTCAGGTGTGCTGTTAAGTCTCCAATGTGTGCTTTCTCCGTTTTTTTTTTTTAAAGTGGGCACTTAGTGCTATGAATTTTCCTCTTAGCACTGTTTTCATAGTGTCCCATAGGTTTGAATATGTTGTGTCTTTATTTTCATTAAATTCAAGAAAGACTTTAATTTCTTTCTTTATTTCTTCCTTGACCCAGCTGTGGTTCAGTAGTTGACTGTTCAGTTTCCATGAGTTTGTAGGCTTTCTGGGGGTAGCATTGTTGTTGAATTCTAATTTTAATCCATGGTGGTCCGATAAGATGCAGGTGGTTACTAATATGTTTTTGTAACTGTGGAAGTTTGCTTTGTTACCGAGTATATGGTCAATTTTCGAAAAGGTTCCATGAGCCGCAGAGAAGAATGTATATTCTTTCCTGTTTGGGTGGAATGTTCTATAGATGTCTGTTAAGTCCATTTGGTTCATTACCTCTATTAAGTCTCTTAATTCTCTGTTAGGTTTCTGTCGAATTGACCTGTCCATTGGTGAAAGAGGAGTGTTGAAGTCTCCCACTATCAGTGTGTTTGGTTTGATGGTCTGTCTTGAGTTCTAGTAATGTTTCTTTTATATAAGTGGGTGCTTTTGTATTAGGGGCATAGATATTCAGGATTGAGACTTCATTCTGATAGATTTTTCCTGTAATGAGTATAAAGTGTCCCTTTCCATCTCTTCTGATTGATTTTAGTTTGAAGTCAACTTTGTTAGAAATTAGTATGGCCACACCGGCTTGTTTCTTAGGTCCATTTGCTTGATAAACCTTTTCCCAACCCTTTACTCTGAGTAGATGTCTGTCTTTGTGGTTGAGGTGTGTTTCTTGTAAACAGCAGAATGTTGGATCCTGTTTTCGTATCCAATCTCTTAGCCTGTGCCTTTTTATAGGTGAATTGAGTCCATTGATATTAAGTGATATTAATGACCAGTGGATGTTAACTCTGGTTGTCATTTTTTATTTGGTAGTAGAGATTGTGTGTTTCCTTTCTTTGCGATGTGCTGGTGAAGGGTCGCTAGATGTCTGAGTTATTTTGGGCAATGCTGGACTCCTTTGTTTGTGAATTTCCTTCTATTACTTTCTGTAAGGCTGGATTTGTGGCTATGTATTGTTTAAATTTGTTTTTATCCTGGAATATTTTGATTTCTCCATTTATAGTGAATGAAAGCTTGGCTGGTTATAGTAATCTGGGCTTGCATCCATGGTCTCTTAGTTTCTGCAAAACATCTACCCAGGACCTTCTGACTTTCATGGTTTCCATAGAGAAGTCAGGTGTTAGTCTGATAGGTTTACCTTTATATGTTACTTGACCTTTTTCCTTTGCAGCTCTTAATATTCTTTCTTTGTTCTGTATGTTTTGTGTTTTGATTATAATATGGCGAGGGGATTTTTTTTTTTTTTGATCCAGTCTATTTGGTGTTCTGTAAGCTTCTTGAACCTTAATAGGAATATCTTCTTTTAGGTTTGGGAAGTTTTCTTCTATAATTTTATTAAATATATTTTCTGAACCATTGAGCTGTATTTCTTCTCCTTCTTCTACGCCTATTATTCTTAGGTTTGGTCTTTTTATTGTGTCCCAGATTTCCTGAATGTTTTGTGATGAGGATTTGTTGGATTTGCTGTTTTCTTTGATCAGTGCATTTATTTTCTCTTTGGTATCTTCAGAATCTGAGATTCTTTCTTCTATCTCTTGTATTCTGTTGGTTATGCTTGTTCCTGTAGTCTCTGTTCGTTTACATAGATTTTCCAAATCCAGTTGGCCCTCGGGTTGTGTTTTCTTCCTTGCCTCCATTTCAGTTTTCAAGTCTTGCACTGTTTCCATTATCTGTTTGATTGTTTTTTCTTTGTTTCCTAGGATATCGTTTACGGATTTACTCAATTCTTCAAACGTTTTGTTATTCTTCTCATCCATTTCCTTAAGGGAGTTTTTAACCTCCTGTTTAAGGAACTCTATTACTTTCATAAAGTCAATTTTTTCTACTTCTTCTTGATTAGTATGTTCAAGTCCTCCTGTTATAAGTTCGCTGGGTTCTGGTGCTTTCATGTTGTTTTTCAAATTGTTGGAGGAATTCTTGCATTGGCGTCTGCCCATTTGTTCCTCTGAATAATCCCCTTTGGGTCTTCTTTTAGAAGTTCAATTCACCCCAATGAATTAAATTCACTCACCCCAATGAATGATGGATCCTCTGGCAGACTGTCAGGTCTCCTTGCAGGCCAAACAGCTCACTGACAAAGGGCCTACCTTGCTGCAGGCAGTCTAATGAAGGAGGGGACCTCCCACCGGCCTGGGTGCACTCAATTCCAGGTCCCCAGCACCCAAACAGGCTGAGCTGTGGGATTTTGTGGCCCCAAAGACGGAAGGATGAGGCAGGGGAAGGGGGGGAGGATTCTGGGTGCAAGCTGGGAAGGGACAGGAAGAGAGAGGCAGTATCCGGGGAGAATAACCCCTACAGGAAGAGCAGGAAGTGTGCCGGTGGGGGGGGGGGAGTTGTGGAATGTCGGTGGTCCCTCTCCGGGCAGCTGCCCGCGGTTCGGGCACTCACTCCTCACTCACCCCAAAGAATGATGGATCCTCTGGCAGACTGTCAGGTCCCCTTGCAGGCCAAGCAGCTCTCAGACAAAGGCCTACCTTGCCTGGGGCAGTCTAATGAAGGAGGGGACCTCCCACCGGCCTGGGTGCACTCAATTCCAGGTCCCCAGAGCCCAAACAGGCTGAGCTGTGGGATTTTGTGGCCCCAAAGACGGGAGGATCTTGGCTTCATATTTTTTTTGAGTTCTTTGTACCTTCTAAATATTGATTCTCCTTCAGATGTTTACCTGGCAAAGATTCTATCAGCTTCTGTAGGTTTTCTCTTCAGTCAACCAATTATTTTCTCAGCTGTATAGAAGGGTTTTTTTTACAAGGAGCCACGCTTGTCAATTCTCTCCTTAATTCCTTGGTAAATAAAGTCCTGTTCAGATAATTTTTTCCTCTAACAATATCTTGCAGGGAAAACCCATGTTTGCTTCTAGCAGTTTTAGTGTTTCAGGTTTAAAATTGAGGTCTTTGATCCACTTGCATCTAATTTGGGGTAGGGTAAGAGATACAGGTCTAACTTTAGTCTTCTGCATGTGGATATCCAGATTTCTAGGCACCATTTGTTTAAAATGCTGTTTTTGCCTCTTTGTCAGATACGAAAAGACATACTTGGTTCTTGTAATTTGGTCAATTAATATACATGTTTGCTTTTGTGATGGTGCCATATTGGTTGTATTATTGTTATAATATATTTGAAGTGTGAAAAGGCAATCCCTCCAGTATTATTCTTTTTTGTTGTTGTTTTACTGTGATGGGTTTTTTATGACAACTTATACTAGAGAGGTTGTGGGGTAAAGGGAACACTCCTCTACTTCTGGTGGGAATGCAAGCTGATGAAGCCCCTTTGGATGTTACTGTGGTGATTTCTCAGAAAATTAGGAAAAAACCTTCCTCAAGACCCAGCAATACCACTTTTGGGCATATACCCAAAGGATGCTCAATTGTGCCACAAAGACATGAGCAGCATTGTTTGTCATATCCAGAAACTGGAAACAACCTAAATGCCCCTCGACCGAAGAATGGATAAGGAAAATGTGGTACATTTACACAATGGAGTACTACACAGCAGAATAAAATCATGACATCTTGAATTGTGCAGGCAAATGGATGGAGCTAGAATAGAAAACAGAATAGAAAACATCATTTTGAGTGAGGTAACCCAGACGCAGAAATACAATTATCACATGTTCTCACTCATAGGTGGATTTTAAACATAAAGCAAGAAAATCAGCCCACAAATCACAATCCCAGAGAACCTAGACAACAATAAGGACCCTAAGAGAGACTTACATAGATCTAATCTACATGGGAGGTATAAAAAGACAACATCTCCTGAGTAAATTGGGAGCATGGGGACCTTGGTAGAGGGTTGAAGGGGAGGGGAGAAGTAGGGAGAGGAGGAGAGAAAAATGTGTTGTTTTCATTGGTTAATGAATAAAGAAACTGCTTTGGCCTTGATAGGGCAGAACTTAGGTAGGCAGGGAAAGCTAGGCAGAATGCTGGGAGAAGGAAGGTGGAGAAGGAGCCACCACCATGGATCCTCTTCCTGGTAAAGCACTGCCATGTGGCAATATACAGATTAATGAAATGGGTTAATTTAATGTAAGAGTTTGCCAATAAGAAGCTAGAGCTAATTGACCAAGCAGTGTTTTAATTAATACAATTTCTTTGTTGTTATTTTGGGAGTAAGCTAACTGGGTGGCCTGGATGAACAAGCAACCACTCCTGTAACAGTGCTCCTCAGCATAATAGAGGCTGTGTATGACAAAGCCACAGTCACATTGTCCTAAATGGAGAAAAACCCAAAGCAATGTCATTAAAATCAGGATGATACAGGGCTGCCAAGTGTCCTCACACTAGCTTGCCAGAAGCACTAGCCACAACAAGAAGGCACTACTTCCACTTCCACTTCTCCAGGGCTTTTTATCATGAAGCATGTCAGATTTTTTCAAAGGCAGTTTTTATTATGTAAAATTTATACTTATAAAGGGATTTTGTTTTGCTAAGTTCATAATACATGTTATGAGGAATATGTGATTGATTTAACTTTCCTAACTTTTATAGGAACACGATTAAGGAAATAGTCTATTTCCTTGTATCATCAGTTGCCTTCAGGTATGTGGGGGTCTTGAAATGAAAGTAAGTAAATATTTTTGACATTTATTTTTAAAAATTTAATAAAAAGGGACCTGTAAAAAACAAGAGAGAACAAAATAAAAGGAATTTTGCATCCATGTGTTGCCAATTAGTTCATGCATCCTCATTTATTTATTGTAATCTAATCTATCTTGCAAGTTTAGTTAAGACCAAGCAGTATGAAGTACAATGGAATAACCTTGGTGCAAATCTAAATAGTTACATATTAGTTTTTGTCTGATTATAAATGTAAAAATAGGAAAGAATACAATTTTTAAATTCTGTAATTTTAAGCTAAATGTTATGCTTTATACACCCAAAATTACTCAATTCCAGAAATATTTTATTATTTAATTAGATTTATTTGATACATGATTACAAAGATTTATGCAATGTAATCATTTTCTTTAAAATTAATTTTGTATGTGTATGGTGTTCTTATGTGTACAGATGTGTGAGTATATATGTATATGTATCCACATCTCAACATTGGGTATCTTCTTCAATGTCTTGTCATCTTATTGTTTTGTAAATAGGGTCTCTCATTATACATGTCGCTCACTTAGGCTATGCTGACTGGCCAGTGATTTCCCAAGATTCTTATGTCTCCACCTGCCTAGGAGTGAGATTACAGGTGCTGTACTGCCCTGTACTCTACTTTTGCGTAGGTGCTGTCGGTGGAACTGGGGAATTCAAGCATGAGTGGCAGGTGTTTTACTACTGAACTATTCTGCCAACTCCCAAGTTAACAATATTTTAATTGTATTGGTAGGTTTTAAAAAGCATACTTTAAAGTTGAGTTGATTCATCTTTGTAATTTAGGAAAATAATCATCTTATAAGTTTTTTGAGACTATGCAAAAAACGTCTGGGACAATTAAGAGTTGAATTAATCATTCAATATTTATGAAATTGAGTTCTTTCTCATGTATCTGTTCTGTGTGCAGGATCCTTGTGTGAACTCGTGTATATGTGATCATGTATGTACTGGTGAAAGTGTGTTTTAAAGGGAATATGTTATTCAAGCTTTCACTTCTTTTTGTTGCTAAAGTCAAACTTATTTGGACTAATGTGATTTCATTTATTATGAGAAATTTGTAAAAAGTCATTATAAATTCTGAGCATTTAGAGAGTTTACACTGAGAAGCTTATGACTTTAATTTAGATTTGTTGTTCTAGCTTAGAGTGCTCAACTGACATCCCTGCTGTAGGAAGTGTGGAGGGGCTTGGTGCAGATTTTAATCACTGCTTTTATTGTGTGAAAACAACATTTTCTTAAGACTTTAAAGCAGCATTGTTCTTTCTGTCACAGGACAGTTTAGCTTTAAATGAGAATTTTGGGGGACATCTGAGCATTAACTTTAATATTGTGTCACTATGGAGGCAACACCTTCACTCTTTTTGTTTATTTATTTTAGAATATTTGAAATTATGCTGATCTTTCTGGACATATTTCTTGTGGCTATAGATCTACATCTTAATAAAAACATATTTTATATTCCTCTGGAATATAGTTCAGTTTCTTTTGCTATTGCTTTGTTTTTCCTTGTGGATGTTCTTCTTCGAGTATATATAGAAGGGTAAGTGTGATTCTACTTATTTTTTTGAAGCATAAAGCCAATTTTTGCAGTGCTATAAGAAGTATCCTGTAAGAATTGTCATGTCAGCTCAATAAAATGGGTTCTCCATCAAAGTGATTCTCCTTATAGGCTTGTTCCACAGAACAGCAATAAGCTAAGGTCAGTTTCATGTGGCGCAGCTTTGCCAGTGCTGCCATTGTACCTCTGTTCTACAACAATGTATTGCAGGTGAGTTTCTCAATTGCTAAAGCTTAAGAGGGCTTCAAGGACAAGCCAGGCTAACATTGTGTCTATATATTCATGAATAAAAGGAACATGTATGTGATTGTCTTAGTTAGGGTTTTTGTTGTTGTGAAGAGACACCATGACCACAGTAACTCTTATAAAGAAAATATTTAATTGGGGTGGCTTATTTAGTTTCAGATGTTCAGTCTATTATCATCATGTTGGTGAACATGGCAGCATGCAGGCAGACATGGTGCTGGCTGTATCTTGGCTGGTAGGTAACAGGAAGTTGACTGAAACATTGGGAAATATCCTGTGCATAGGAATTCTCAAAGCCTGCCCCCACAGTGACATACTTCCTTCAATAAGGTCATACCTACTCCTATAAAGCCATACCCCCTAATAGTGCCACTACTTATGAGATTATGGGAATCAAATTACATTTAAACTACCACATTTCAATCCCTGGCCCCCATAAAATTGTAACAATTTCATAATGCAAAATTCATTTAGTCTAACTTCCCATAGTCTGTCACAGTCTCAACAATGTTTAAAAGTCCAAAGTTCAAAGTCTCCTCTGAGATTCATTCAATTTCTTAACTGTAATCACTTACAAAATTAAAATTAAAAATGATCACATACTTCCAACACATAATGGCACAGGATATACATTACCATTCCCAAATATAGGGAAGAGAGCAAAATATGGGAAATACTGGACCAAAGCAAGAAAGAAAACAAGCAGGGAAAATTCCAAATTCTGCATCTTCATGTCTGATGTCAAAATGATCTTCAGATCACCAACTCCATCCAGCTTTGCTGACTGCAGCACACTTCTTTCTCTTGGGCTGGTTCCCCTCCCTGACAGCAGCTCTCCTCGGCAGATACCCCACAACTCTCACATCTCCAACATGTTGGGGTCTCCAGGGCAATCCAGGCTTCAACTTCATAGCTTCACAAAATGGCCTCTCTAGGCCTCCATTCAGTGACAACCCTGACACATGCCTGGCCTCAGTGGTTTTCAGTAGGTGTAGCAGCACATTACATAACCCAGAACCACATGGTGGAAGCTGACAAGTTCTTCTGCTTGCTAGGCCTGGAACATGGCTTCCTCATTCAATTACATTTTTACCAGCTTTCTGTTCTTCAGTGCCTACGATTGGCTGTCCTGAAACTGGGTCTCTAGACCAGGCTAACCTGAAACTCAGAGATCAGCCAGCCTCTGCCTTCCCAGTGCTGAGAATAAAGGCATACCCCACCACACCTGGCTCTAAACTTTTTTACTAGTTCCTTTTCACAAGTTGAAACTTCAGCTGTGTGGGATCTTGCCCTGAGGTGATCATTCTGTTTATTCCATTTCTTAATCCATTTATTTTGATTGCACTTGCTGATGGTCTTTCCTCAAAATTTACATTTTGTAAATTACCCTGATCAGCTTGCTCCTTTTAATTAATTAGAGTTACCACGAATAACCACATAACAGTGTCTATACTAGGCTGAGATTTTGAGATTTCTTCGGCCAAAGGAATTAATCCAAAATACTTCACTTTGGCCTCAGGCAGACTCTTCAGACAAAGGCGAAAGTCAGCCACTTTCTTCACTGACCAGTCTCTAGGCCACACACTAACGTTCTTCTCCTCTGAAACCTCTTGATCGCCACAGTTCATCAAATCATGTCCAGAATCACTGTCTTCCATGATAGTATGGCGTATTAAGCAGTGCTTAAAGCCTTCCACTGCTTTCATAACCCAAACTTCCCAAGTCCACATTTCTCTACACAAAACACGGTCAGTCTTATTCCAGCACTATCCCAGTCCCTTGTATCAACTTCTGTCTTAGGGTTTATTTCTGTGAAAAGACATATGACAGCAGTGATGCTTATAAAGACAACATTTGATTTGGGTGGCTAGGTTCAGCTTCAGATGTTCAGTCCACTATCATCATTCTTGGGAGCGTGGCAGCATGCAGGCAGATGTAGTACTGGCTGCATCTTGGCTTGTAGGCAGCAGGAAGTCGACTGCTGCACTGGGCAGTTTCCTGAGGATACAAAACCTCAAAACCTGCACTACAGTGGCCTGCTTCCTTCAACAAGGCTATAGCACCCACTCCAACAAACGCTTCCTTCGACAAGGCCACAGCACCCACTCCAACAAAGCCACACTTCCTAATGGTGTCCCTCCCTGAGGTTATAGGGGTCAAGTACATTCAAACTACTATAACAGTGTACAAATATTTATATTGTTTGACTTGAATTCCAAATTAAATGTGATGACACACTAAAGAATAAGTCATATAACTGGGCTGTGGTGGTGCACACCTTTAATTCCAGCCCTCGGGAGTCAGAGACAGGCAGATCTCTATGAGTTTGAGGTCAACATGCAATACAGAGTGAGTTTCAGGCAGGCTGCAAAGCTACACAGAGAAACCCTCTCTCAAAAAACAAAAGCAGAAGAATTTAAACATAGAGTAGGGAACCCTGATGGCTCCTTGGCCTGGAGAGGGAGGGAGGGGGGCTATGGGTGGAGGGGAGGGGAGGGAAGGGGGAGGAGGAGATGGAAATTTTTTAAATATAAAAAAATAAACCATAAAAAAACAAAAGCAGAACAAAAAGAATACATCACAAATAATTCATATTTCAGCATAAATAAAAATGTCAATTATATTACAGTCAGAAGAGTTTAGAGGCAAATTCTTTCCATCAACAAAATCACAGTAAAGCAGACCATGATCTTCGCTTTATGGCTTTCTAGGAACGTGGATGGGTCAGCCACACTCTGTGCTGACATTGCTCTGGGAGTCAGGGACTGAATTCTCCAGTTTCATTTTATTCGCAGAGCATCTCAGAGTGCAATTTCTCTCCTTTCCTAAGAGGATTTTTATCCTCATGTACTTTTTTGAGCTAAGTATAGTTCTGTACTGCTCAGTTTCCCAGCGTCTGAAAAAAAGAGCTCTCTCACTATTTTCATCAGTGATGTAGTCATTGCTAAGGTGTTTATGCTTCTGTAAATAATCCCTCACTGATAGTCCTCTAAGGAACCCTATGGAACTCAGACCAGAAAACAGACACATAAACAAAAGTCATCTGGAAGGACAGAACCTCAATTAAGAAATGTCATCCATAAGTTGCAGCTGTAGGGCATTTTCTTAACTGGTGATTGATGAGGGAGGGCCCAACCCATTGTGGTTCTGAGTTCTATAGGAGAGAAGGCTGAGCAAGCCATGGGGAGCAAGCCAATAAGTAGCACCCCTCCATGACCTCTGCATCAGCTCCTGCATCCAGGTTCCTGCTCTGCTTGAATATTTGTCCTATTTTCCTTTGGTGATAAACATCAGTGTGGAAGTGTAAGTCAAATAAACCCTTCTTCCCCAACTTATGTTTTGGTCATATATTTCGTTGCAGCAATATAAACCATAACTAAGACAATTGAAAAACGTCCATCTAAAAATAGATGCTATCAGAAAATCAGAAGAAATTTTCTCTAGAATACCAGTAATCACATATGAAGAAAGGAAGTCTGTTTTTTACCTGGACAGACTATATTTGTTCATTGAAATACCAGGATTCATACAGAGCCAGATCATGAGTTTGAAATAATGGAACCCTCTCCTTATATAAGTTTCTTTTATACACTTTCACATTCCCAGTTTGTCTATACTCCATATTCAGCTTCATCTGCTCACCAGCTATGCATATTGTCTACTACTTTACCTACAAAGGAGAAGGAAGTTTTTGCCTCTTGCTCAGTGGTTTACTTCTGTCTCTTATCAATTATGAATTGCTATCTTTAAACTTTAGATAGATAGATAGATAGATAGATAGATAGATAGATAGATAGATGATAGATAGATAGATAGATAGATAGATAGATAGATAGATAGATGATAGATAGATGATAGATAGAAGATAGATAGATAGATAGATAGATAGATAGATAGATAGATAGATAGATAGTAGATAGATAGATAGATAGATAGATGGTAGATAGATGATAGATAGATAGATAGATAGATAGATAGATAGATAGATAATAGATAGATAGATAGATAGATAGATGATAGATAGATAGATAGATAGATAGATAGATAGATAGATAGATAGATGATAGATAGATTGATAGATAGATACATAGATTGATAGATACATAGATAGATTGATAGAAACATAATAGATGAGGGGGGAGAGGATAGATGCTTTACCACTTGAAAACTCTATATTGATGTACATTTTCATTACTCCAGTAGTTTTGATAATGCATTTTAAACAGATTAAGAGAGGACTCTTTTTATTTTGGTGAATTAGGAAGTTTATTGCAGTTACATACAGAAGCATGAACAGCTTGGCCACGTCTACCCCATCATAGGTGGTAACTCTCAGAAGTTGTTGGCCAGGTTTAGTTCCAGCCAGCCTACACACCCACAAAACACTTGTGCTTGGAACATAATTATATTCAGGTGACAGAGTGGGGACCAGGAGCCAGTAAGTGGTCAGAATCCCAGGAGAGGATAGGATAATCCACTTACTTCTTCCTGGTACTGCTGATAGGGCTGAAGACAGAATTCTGTGTGACTCTGAAACTTTCCCATCTTTCTGCTCCAGGAGACAACATTATTTTTCTGATTTACTGAACACCCTAGATGCCATCGTTATTGGTGTGACTCTGCTCATCGCCGTCACTGTCATGTTTTATGAGAAGAAGTTTCTTAGAGATGTCCCAATGTATGAAACATATTATTTACCTCTCAAAACTACTCTTTTGTGTTTTTTGAGTTGTTTGCTTCCTTTGATTTGTTGCGTTTCCCATGGTTTTATTTACTATTTTGACTGAACTCTCTCTTGACTGTTCCAGATAAGTTGTCTGCAAATAAGTGTTCATATAAATTTCCATGTACTTTGAAATTAAAACATGTTGGTATTCAGGGGTCTGTTGAGGTTATAAAAAATACAAAGGGGAAAAACTAGACTTGACTCTTCTTATATCAATTTTAACTTCAGAATGTAATGTAATGTAATTTCATAAATTCCCATTTGCACTTCAATAACAAACACCTTAGATATAAAGTACTTCAGTCCCGGGATTTCCCTGTAACCAAGAGATTATTTAACATGTATATAATTTGAGTGACTCCAGTTAATATCTCTAAAGTATAACAAGCATAGCAAGAAACCAGAAGGTAATGTGCAGCCACAGACGGGAAGTTTTGCGGGGCAGTTGTACTAGGAATGAGAAGACTCTGGCAAGGTCTGAATTGTTAGGGTCTATTAGGAGGGTTCTCTTCTTTCCCTTCCCTCATCCTCCCCAACTTTCCCACTTCTTTTTTTCCTTTCTCTCCCACTTGCCCCCTCTTTTTTACTGTGGCAATGTAGAACAGAAAGGTATGTGTGTCTAAAGATCACAGGGGCAGTTTTATTCATTTGTTAAATAACTGGTTTCTTTCTGTACCCCAACATCCTAGGACTTCAATCTAGGATTCAACTAAATGTGTTGTATATTGGAAGTAACCTGAGCAACCTCTCAGTTGACACCTTAAAATCAATGAATTAGGGGCTCTAGAACCACCTGTGCTTTGTTTTATCATTTTTAAAAACACTTATTCATTTTTATCTTATTTGTTTGGGTGTTTTGCATGCATGTAAATATATATACACCACACATCGTGAGTGCCTGCAGAGACCAGAGAAGAGAACTCGATCCCCTGGAATTGGAATTGAAGATGGTTGTGAGCTGTCGTCTGGGTGCTGGGAACTAGACCCATGTCCTCTACAAGAGCAAGTGCTCTTAAGTGCTGAGCCACCCCTTCACTCCATACCCTATGCTTTGGAGAACTTTACAGAGCTCTTCATGGTGCCTTGTTCACATGGCTTCAAATTGAACACCCAGCTTTTAGAGCCGCCGTTCTCTACCTCAGTGTTTTACTGGTAAGGGAAACAACAGAGAGCTTATTTGGCTAATATTTGAGTCTATTTTCTGACATGTCCTTACCAGCAGTGGTGAATCCTTATTTACTGATATAAATATCACAGGCAATGTTTTGATGAGCACACAAACATGCACACTCACAGAACGGGGGAAAAATAAAAGAAAAACTGGTGTTAAACTACAAATTCTGAGTTTATCTTTTCCAAACTTAACATTATTGACATTTTAGGTCAAATAATTCTGGCAAAAGATGTCATTCATGATGAAACATTTATTAGTGCACCTATCCCATATCCGCTTAATATAATAGCAACACACCCACATAATATGACAATCAAAAGTGTCTCTAGACATTGACAGTTATCTTCTACATAGGAGTAAAAGAATGCTTCCCCGGCCAAGAACCACTGTTCCAAACTGAAAACAGAACTAGAAGCATGCCTCAAAGTAGAGCAACTTGCCAAGCATGCACAGGGCCTTGGGCTTGGCCCACAGCACTACCAAAAATGAATGACTGAATTAATGATGAATAAGTGTTAAACTTAATACATAGTAACCAAATATTCTGGGTTTTTTTCTAGAAAAAAAGGAGTACTTAAATTTTTATGTATAAATTTACTTAGATTGGGAGTTGTATTTCGACCTCTGCGGCTTTTTATTCTGATAAGAATTTTGCAACTGGCTCATCAAAAAAGAGACCTTGAAAAGCTGGTCAGGCGGCTGGTGAGTGGCAACACACATTTGTCTTGTGTTTCAGGTTGGAGATTTGTATATTTTGATATTTTTTCCTGATGGTCTATGTTTAAAAGTTTATGACTTTCCAATTCAGGTTTCAGGAAACAAAAGACGATACATGAAGGATGGGTTTGACCTGGACCTCACTTACGTTACTGGTTTGTGAAACTCACCTGTTGATGTTGTTCATAAAGATTTGGCATTTTGTGTGTGACTAGTAGATGCTGCATTCTCTCTTGATTACTGCAATGCTATTTCAAAGAATTCTTTATCCATTTTGACAGTGTGACCATGGCAATGGAAACTTAAAACCAGAACTGTTTGACTGTAGTACAGGAGGTGGGATGGGTTATTGACTGGGTTTTATGTATTCAGCTCAGGTAGTTAACCATGGTTCCCAGGACCCAGGAGAACTGTAAATCTCCTTACGACTCCAGAAACTGAGGTTTCTACTCTGTTGGCCTCGGATTTCCTGAGTCACATGCCTGGGAAGTTCTTTGGAAGTTGCTGCATTACTGAAGTTCAGACTGTTTTCTTTGGTTTGTTAAAGAAATTTTACTAATACTGAGGAAGCTTCAGACTTGGCCCTATAGAAATCTGTGGTTGATAAATGAACCAATTGAGTCTTAGGATCGCTGTGCCAATTTAATAGGTATTATTATATCGAGTAATTTAATATAGTATATCATTTTGATTATTCAGAGAATGTGTTATTTGTCTACGACAAATGTCTTTATTTTAAAAAAGGAGTTTTGCTATATGTCATTGAAATTTTTGTATGTTTTGTCATCTCTATTATGATAGTAATCACAGCGATTTCTTTGACTTCCAGAGCGTATTATTGCCATGTCATTCCCATCGTCTGGATGGCAGTCTTTCTATAGAAATCCCATGAAGGTAAGGCTATCCCTTAGCAAGTGCTCATTGCTCGGTACTAACGATTTTGACATACTTCTAAATGCTATTCTTTCAGTCAAAACTCATGACTGATTGGCATCAATTTGCTTTTTCTGTTTATGAACTATTCTAAAATTTTACTGGCCTGAAAGCATGATTTTATGTATTTTTGGTTGTGAGCCCTGCCTTTAATGGCTCTCCAGCCCTAACCAGTATTTTTTAAACTCATGACACTGTGGCTTAAGGGTTAAACTGGGTGGTTCTAGTGAATCAAGATGGAATCGATTTTCTCAGCTGGAAACTCTTGCATCTGTGAGCAACTACTGAGCCATCTGAAGATTTACCAGTCCTCAATAGTTTAGCTAGGTCTCTCTCTCTCTCTCTCTCTCTCTATATATATATATATATATATATATATATATATATAGAGAGAGAGAGAGAGAGAGATATATATATATATATATTGTTCTTAAAATAAGACTTCTCTGATCAGCACAAGCAGGCCAAAGTTCAGCTTTTTTTCACATAAAGGCAATGGCAGAGGTTACAAAAACAGCAGTCAAAAGAGACTCCAAAACCGCTTAGGACACATGTTCAAGCCTAGTGTGATATGGTTGCCTCTGCCGTTCTATTAAAACAAATAAATTACAAAACCAGACTTGATGAAAGGAATAGAAAATAAGTTGTATCTCTTGATGGGAGGATCTGAAAGGAATTTTGATTATTTTGTCAGGAAGAAATAAGAAAATGATATAAATAAAATATATATTCTTTAAAAAATTCATTACCTAATTTATCCTTTGAGAATTTCATATATGTATACAATGGATTTTGAAAGTCTAACCCCACTTCTCCCTCTAAGCCCCCCAGAATTCCTGCCAGCACATCCCCCTCCCAACTTCATGTACTCTTCTTTTTCATATTTTATAGCCCATGCATCCTGTCAATTCTACTTATATGTGCATGGTGTGTGGCCATGCACTAGAGCATGTGCCAATGATCAGAAGCTACACCCTCAAAAAACAGCTCTCCCCAAGCAGTCGTTACCTTCCAGGGGTTCCTCAGCTACCAGGGAAGCCCACTGTGCTCTCCACCCCCTCCATGCTGCTGTTGACTGGCTTGATTTGATGCTGATAGCCACGGCTAGTATGAACTGAGACATCACGTCCAGAACACAATCATTTCACAGCACCCTCTACTTTCTCCAACTCTTTCTTTCTTTTTTATCTTTTTATTTATTGATTGATTGATTTTTTTCATTCAAAAATTTACACTTCCTCCCCTCCTCCCATTTCCCTCCCACTCCCCAACTCACCCTCCTCTCTCCCCATCCCTGCTTGAGAGAGGGCAGGGAACCCTGCCCTGTGGAAAGTACAAGGCCCTCCCTGCTATATCCAGGCCTAGGGAGCTGTGCATGCATATAGACTGGGTCCCAAAAAGCCAGAAATTGCCTTAAAAACAAGTCCCAGTGCCTTTATCCATGGCTTCTCAGTCAGCCCACATTGTCAGTCACAATTAAAGAATCGGGTTTATCACATGCTCATTCAGTTCCGGTCCAGCTGGATTTGGTGAGCTCCCATTAGAACAGGCACACTGCCTCAGTGGGTGGACCAACCCCTCACAGTCCTGACTTCCTTGCTCATGTTCTCCCTCCTTCTGCTCTTCAATTGAACCTTGAGAGCTCAGTCCGTTGCTCTGATGAGGGTCTCTGTCTCTATCTCCATCCGTCACCGGACAAAGATTCTATGGTGATATTCGAAATAATCATCAGTGTGATAAGGGAGCAACGACTGTTCAGGCACCCTCTACTCTGCTACCCAAGGACATAGCTGGGGACATCCACGTGGACAACTCGGATCCCCTCTAGAGCCAAGTCTCTTGACAAACCTAAAATGCCTCCCTTAATGTAGATATCTTCTTCCCTGCCCCTATATCTGCCCTTCCTCCATCTCCACCCTCTCACTCCTCCCCAACCCTTCCCTTCTCCCTTCCCTCTCCCTCTCTCCCCATTCCCCAACCTCATCCCCACCTCTACCCCCACCCCCATGCTCCCAACTTTTGCCTGGCAATCTTGTTTTCTTCCAATTTCCACAAGGATAAATATATGCTTTGCTTTGGGTTCACTTTGTTATTTGGCTTCTCCAGGCTTGTGAACCATAGGCTCGATGTCCTTTGTTTATGGCTAGAGTCCACTAATGAGTGAGTACATATCATAGTCATCTTATTGGGTCTGGGTTATCTCACTCGGGATAGTGTTCTCTATTTCCATCCATTTGCATGCAAAATTCAAGATGTCATTGTGTTTTACCACTGAGTAGTACTCTAATGTGTATATATTCCACACTTTTTTTATCCATTCTTCAGTTGAGGGGCATCTAGGTTGTTTCAAGGTTCTGGCTATCCCACGCTCTTGGATGGGTAGGAACAACATAGTAAAAATGGCAATTCTACCAAAGGCAATCTATAAATTCAACACAATCCCCATCAAAATCCCAACAAAATTCTTCACAGACATTGAGAGAACAATAATCAACTTTATATGGAAAAACAAAAAACCCAGGATATCCAAAACAATCTAATGCAATAAAGGAACTTCTGGAGGCATTACCATCCCTGACTTCAAACTCTATTACAGAGCTACAGTATTGAAAACAGCTTGGTATTGGCATAAAAAAAGAGAAGTCGACCAATGGAATCAAAAAGAACACCCGGATTTTAACCCACAAACCTATGAACACCTGATTTTTGACAAAGGAGCTAAAAGTATACAATGGAAGAAAGAAAGCATCTTCAACAAATGGTGCTGGCATAACTGGATGTCAACCTGTAGAAGAATGAAAGTAGATCCGTGTCTATCACCATGCATAAAACTCAAGTCCAAATGGATTAAAGACCTCAATTTCAGTCTGAACACACAGAACCTGATAGAAGAGAAAGTGGGAAGTAGACTACAACACATGAGCACAGGATACTACTTCCTACATATAACCCCAGTAGCACAGACAATAAGAGCAACATTGAATAAATGGGACCTCCTGAAACTGAGAAGCTTCTGTAAAGCAAAGGACACTGTCATTAAGACAAAAAGGCAACCTACTGACTGGGAGAAGATCTTCACCAACCCCGCAACAGACAAAGGTCTGATATCCAAAATATAAAAGAGCTCAAGAAACTAGACTTTAAAATGCTAATTAACCCAATTTAAAAATGGGGTACTGAACTGAACAGAGAATTCTCAACAGAAGAAGTTCAAATGGTCAAAAGATACTTAAGGTCATGCTCAACTTCCTTAGCGATCAGGAAAATGCAAATCAAAACAACTTTGAGATACCATCTTACACCTGTCAGAATGGCTAAAATCAAAAACACCAATGATAGCCTTTGCTGGAGAGGATGTGGAGTAAGGGGTACACTCATCTATTGCTGGTGGGAATCCAAAGCTGTGCAACCACTTTGGAAATCAGTGTAGCGGTTTCTCAGGAAATTGGGAATCAACCTACCTCAAGATACAACAATACCACTCTTGGGAATATACCCAAGAGATGCCCTATCATACTACAAAAGCATTTGTTCAACTATGTTCATTGCAGCAGTATTTGTAATAGCCAGAACCTCCAACTCTTTCTTTCTGTCCTCCCTTCCATGTTGTTCCCTGAGGTGTGTGTGTGTGTGTGTGTGTGTGTGTGTGTGTGTGTGTGTGTGTCTGTGTGTCTGTGTGTCAGGAGGGATTATACAGATGTCTCATTCAGGGATGAGAATTTACAATCACTTGTTTTCAACACTTTGACCAGTTATGAGACATTGCTGATAAAGATGAAAAGCAACACAAATCTTTATATATAAATATAAATATTTAGAAGGCAGTTTGACAACATTAATTTGGCAAAATGATAGTAGGTTTCCCAGTAGGACCTATTACCTTCCTAACAATGAGCTTTTGCCCAGCTTTACAGTACTAGGCATGATTAACCGACTGTAGAGTAAGCTTCAAATCCCACAAAAATTAAATGATTGCCCGATAACAGTCAGACTCCTATTGTACCTTTTGCCTAGTAGGTCAATATTACACTATGCAGGATCCACTGTTGAATAATATCATCAATGTCTTTTATCCCCCAGTAATGTTTTGTTTCCCACATCTATTAAAGCTAGCCCTCAGGGAGGAAGATTCCTAGTCAGTTTCAAATTTATTTCTCTGTGTCCTTAAACCAAAGTGTGTGCTATTTTCAGCAATAGATTACATCATCTATTTGTGACGGGTAACCAAGAGCAAAAGCAGTACCCACATTATGTTGTTTTTTGGGGGGGGGCGGGTCTGTTGGGCCTCATGACCATTAACTCATAAGGAAGTATCCTGTGTTTGGGAATAAAATTGTCATTTAATGACCTGTGTTTTCTGGGATGAATATTGTCCATCCGTGTAGGTTATCTCCATTCAAGCTCCTTTAAAATGTGTATTTATATATTGTGTTTGCAAATTATAGTAAAGGAATATTGCTTTGGACATCTTTCAATGACTAAATCAATTTGATCTATGGAAATATGCAATGTTACTGTTAATGTTTCTATTGCTATGATAAAACACCATGAACTCAGGGGAAAAGAGGTTGACCCATCATCTAGGTAAGTCATGGCAGGAACTCAAGGCAGGAAGCTGGAGGCAAAAGCTGATGCAGAGCCCATAAAGGAGGGCTGCTTACTGGCTTGCTCTCCAAGGCTTGCTCAGTTGACTTTTTGAATACCCCAGGATCACCTGCACAGAGATGGCCCCACCCACAATAGACTGAGCCTTCCTATATAAATCACTATGTAAGAAAATGCACTACATATTTACCCATAGGCCTGATTGGGGCATTTTCTTAGTGATGTTTCCTCTTCCAAAGTGAATCTAATCTAGCTTGTGTCAAGTTGACATAAACTAGCCAGCACAGCTATGGTCTCTGAATTTCCAATTGAAAGTAATTGCTTAAAAAATTACCTTATTGTTCTCAGGTGTCCAGGGAGATGTCCCAAGCTAGATTCTTGGGTAGCTGAGGAAAGGATGCCTGAACTGGCCTTGTCCCATAGCCATACTGATGAATATCTTGCATATCACCATAGAAGCTTCATCTGGCAATGGATGGAGTAAATTTTATAGAAAAAAAAGTTACCTTATATGTATGTATATTAGTGTCTGATTTACCTCAATAAAAGTTTAATTGCACAAATATACATGCATGTACATATATACAGATTACATATGTGTGTATAATTATACTTTTATTGATATAAATGCATGTGTATCTCAAAGTGCAGTCTTATATTACTTAATGATATAATATGTTTCATTGCGTTATTTTGTTATTGTGTGAGCGTTGTGGTGTGTACTTAAACAAGATAGCTAAAGGTACGTCATGGTTGCATAAACTGTTCATCATTGATTAAATGCCACTTTTCCCAGACAGTTCTTTTAATAAGAAATATGGCCAACAGGTATATGAAATATTGTCAGCATACTAATTATCAAAGAGCTGCCAGTAAAAGACATAATTAAATAGTACCACATTTCATTAGGAATGTCAATTACAAATAAAAGACAATAATACCAACAAAGATGTAAAAGAAGACTCATGGATTATTGGCAGGAATCTAAACTTTTACAATCATTTTAGAAAACACTAATAAAGTGCCTAAGAAATGCAAAATAGAATTACAGTGAGTTCAGGTAATCTCAGCACTAGGTATTTAACATAAAAACGAATTCAGTGTATCAGAGTCTGTCTGCACTGCTGTGTTTCCTGCAACATTGTTCTTAAACAACAGGAAATGGTTGTTTCCATGAACAAAAGAGTGAGTGATGAGAACATCACAATTGGATACTAGTTAACCATGAAAAGAATGAAGTCCTGTCTTTTCAATTATACAAATAGAACTGGGAATATCATTTTAAATGAGTAAGGCAGGCACCAACAGACAAATGTTGCTCTCACATGTTTGATAGAATCGTGGTGTTTGCCAGAGACTGGGGAGAGAAAGCAGGACGGATCAAGAAGGAAAGGTTGGCCAGTGGGTGAGCACTGTTGTGCTGCTGCATCAAAGGGGATATGTACTGCGTGTTCCAAGACACACAGAAAAGATTCTGAATGTTTGTACTGAAGAAATGATAAATGTTCAATAAGATAGATGTGTTTGGCCTAATTTAAATATTTCACTATGGATTAAACTAATCATATTCCATTAAAATGTCTAACTTTTATGTTTTACTTTATCAGTAAAAGTTAAATTTAGCTAGTTAAAAGTGTCCTTGAGGTTTGGTGAGTAAAAGAAACAGTGTTTTCCAGACACCACAGTGAAGATGCGTGTATGAGCTCAGAGACTATGACAGCATACACAGATCTCCACAGACTCAAGCCAGACAAAACCAATGCAAAGGAAGGGATGTGGGCATAAATTCTCAACACTGGCCAAGATTCTGGGAAAAGGAATTATCAGCTTACTTCAAGTGACAGTGGATATATCAGTCACACTCTCAGGCATGCCCTGTGCTCTGAGTAGTTGGCCAACACAAACCAGGATTCATGTTTTCTAGTAACTTTTCTCTTTTGTCTTTGATTTTTTTTAAAAATAGGAACTGGGAAACATGACTCAGAGGTTAAGAGCACTGAGTGCTCTTCCAGAGGTCCTGAGTTCAATTCCCAGCAACTACATCATGGCTTACAACCATCTATAACCAAATCTGATGCCCTCTTCTGGCATGTGGTTAAACATGCAGTCAGAACACTGTATACATAACAAATAAATAAATCTTTATAAAAAATGGAAATGTAGAACATGAAGTTGGGTAGGTAGGGAACTAGATGGAGGATCTAGATGGAGTTGGAGGATGGAAAAGTATGCAATAAAATAAATACTGTATGAAATTATGAAAATTAAATAAAATGTAATGACATTTTACTCATGAGTATATTCATATTTATACCTTCTTGTATATTTATTAAAGTATACATTAACTTGAATTGATCTTAAATTATGTACACCTTATCAAGGAATTAAGCCTTACTTAACTCCTTTTTTGTCAATATCCTAACATACTAGATATAATCTTTATTTTGAACTTTGTCTTTGAAGAAAGATATTGAAGAGGATACCAGAAAATGGAAAGATCTCCCATGCTCTTGGATTGGTAGGATCAACATAGTAAAAATGGCAATTCTACCAAAAGTAATCTATAGATTCAATGAAATCCCCATCAAAATCCCAACAAAATTCTTCACAGACATTGAGAGAACAATAATCAACTTTATATGGAAAAACAAAAAACCCAGGATAACCAAAACAATCCTATACAATAAAGGTACTTCTGGAAGCATTACCATCCCTGACTTCAAACTCTATTACAGAGCTACAGTAATGAAAACAGCTTGGTATTGGCACAAAAACAGAGATGTTGACCAATGGAATTGAACAGAAGACCCGGATTTTAACCCACAAACCTATAAACACCTGATTTTTGATAAAGGAGCTAAAAGTACACAATGGAAGAAAGAGGGCATCTTCAACAAATGGTGCTGGCATAACTGGATGTCAACCTGTAGCCTTGTGGTCTCCTTAATCCTTAAAAAGAAAGGGATGTTCAGGATGTGTTGGCATATTGCGGGGGTGGGGGGTCCCTGAAGTTATCCAGGCAGGGAAGTGAGCCTCTCAATGAGAGAAGAATGAAAACTGGGTGCAGATTGACTTTATCAACCTGGATCAGACTGGGGGGTGTCTAATGTCAGGTGGTTCATTATCAGCATATTTAAAACACAGTACAATTTGGGAAAATGTTTCCATGCACCAGTCAGTCCAATTTCAGGCACACAATAAAGCTTAAGGTGCAAGTGCACAGAGATGCCTTTCCAAAGTGTTTGTGACCATGAGGGCAGCTTCTATAGTTAAAAGGCCTAGAATGTAGGGTAGCCTCTGACCAATAGAAACAGAGGTCAGCAGGAGATAGAGTACATGTGGCATCTACCCTAAGGATGGGCAATGGTCTAGGGAGGGAAGAGTCTGGAATAATCATTCTGTGGGAATCGGGGTGAGGTCTGCCTCTATAGCAAAGATGGGTGAGGTCAGTCACACAATGGCTCAGCCACTGAGAAAAGCCACATGTACTTTGCCTAAAGTCCTAAAATCTTCTCAGCTACTTTTTTCTGATACACTTGTACCATTTATTAAGATAAATTGAACCATCAAGGGGAATAGCATCATAAGACACCATATATAACCAGGCGTTTTTTGATTGATGACAATTAAGTCAACATTTTTCCTACACCCTTTAATAAGACTGCTTCACACAGTTAGAAATGCTTCTATATTTTCATGTTACCTTCTACATTTCACCCAGAAGTCCTTTTACCATTAAATAAATTGACTGTTCACTTCTTTTTGTTGCTGAATAGTGATCCCTTGCATAGACAATACTATAGTTTGTTAATGCATCAATCTATTGAAAACCTTTATAGATACCTCTTTTGTTTAGAGTGATTATGAATGAAACTGTAAATATATGAATGCAGAATGTATATAAGCATATGTTGTTGAGTTTAGTCCGGTAAATATCAAGAACTTGATTGCTGGTTTGTATGACTTTCCAAGAAACAACCAATAATGGATACATCAATATTTCCTTTTTCTTTCTTTTGGTGGAATGGAAGGAAATGCACACACACCACACACACACACACACACACACACACACACATATATATATACATATATATATATATATATATATATATATATATACCATAGTCTCATTTTATAGTCCAAATTGACATAAAGCGAACCATCTTCCCTTGCCTTCTGAGCACTGGGATTACACACCTGTCAAGATATTTGGCTTTTATCTCTCTTATTGCATCTGTTCATGACATACCTTTTTTTGATTTTTCAAGACAGGGTTTTTCTGTGTAACTTTTGGAACCTATCCTGGAACTCACTCTGTAAACCAGGCTGGCCTTGAACTCAACGGGATCAACCTGTGTCTGCCTCCCGAGTTCTGGGATTAAAGGCCAGGCCTGCATACTCTTTTGCTTTTGTTTTTTGATTTATTTTTAATCTATTAGATTTTTAAAAAATACCAATCCAAGTTCCCACTCCCTCCCTTCCTTCCATTCCCTCCACACACCCTCCCATCCCACCCCCATCCAATCCTCAGGGAGGGTAAGGCTCATTGCTTTGTGGAAGGTCCAAGACCCTCCCTACTATATCTAGGCTGAGCAAGGTATCCATCCAAAGACAATAGGTTACCTAACAGCCAGTACATACAGTAGGGATGAATCCTGGTGCCACTGCCAGTGGCCCCTCAGTCTGCCCCACCATTAATCTGTCAACCACATTCAGAGGAACTAGTTTGGTCCTGTGTTTGTTCCTTCCCAGTCCAGCTGTAGTTGATAAGTAAGCTCCCATTAGCTCAAATAGACTATTTCAGTGGGTGAACCCATCATGGTCTTGACCTCTTTGCTCATATTCTCATTCCTCCCACTCTTCAAGAGGACTTTGGGAGCTCAGTCCAGTGCTTCAAAGTGGTTCTCTGCCTCTGTTTCCATCAGTTGCTGGATGAAGGTTCTATGGTGATATTTAAAATATTCATCAGTCTGATTACAGGGCAAATCAAGATTGGGTCCCCTCTCCTCTGTTGCTTAGGGTCTTAGCTGGAGTAAGCCTTGTGGATTCCTGGGTATTTCTCTAGAGCTAGGTTTCTGCTAACTCCATAATGGCTCCCTCAATCAAGATATCTCTTTCCTTGCTTTCATTTCTGTCATTCCTCCATCTAGACCATCACATTCCCCCAAGTTCTCCCCTACCCTCACCTTCTCCTCTCTTCTTCTCCTCCCACCCCCATGCTCCCAATTTTGTGAGATGATTTTGTATGATTCTAGCTTCCAGGTGGATTTATATATGTTTTTCTTTGGGTTCATCTTATTACTTAGCTTCTAGGATCATGAACTATAGGCTCAATGTCCTTTGTTTATACCTAGTATCCACTTATGAGTGAGTAGATACCATATTCATCTTTTTGGGTCTGGGTTACCTCACTTAGGATAGTGTTTTCTAATTCATCCATTAGCATGCAAAATTCAAGATGTCATTGTTTTTTACCACTGAGTAGAACTCTAATGTGCCACATTTTCTTTATCCATTCTTTGGTTGAGGGGCATCTAGATTGTGTCTAGGTTTTGGCTATTACAAATAATGCTGCTATGAATATAGTTGAACAAATGCCTTTGTGGAATGATTGGGCATCTTTTGGATATGTCTAAGAGTGGAACTGCTGTATCCTGAGGTAGGTTGATTCCCAATTTTCTAAGAAACTGTGGGTCTCTGCACCCACCTCTGTCAGTTGCTGGATGAAGCCTCTCTGATGATAATTGGGTCAGGCTACTTATCCACTATCACTAGGAGTGTATGCTGGGGTCATCACCATAGACTGCTGGGAGATTCCTCTGTGCCAGGCTTCCACTCAACTCTGAAATGCCCCCGAGCAGTCTCTGTCTGTGTCCCTGCTACGTGATCATTCATGCTCTCATCCCGAACTACCCTTAGTACACTCACAAAATCTCTTCTATTTCCCCTTCCCAGGGAGATCTGGGTGTCCCCCATGAATCCTCTTTGTTACCCAGTCTCGCTGGGTCTATGAATTATAGCATAATTATCCTTTATTTTACAGCTAATAGCCAATTATTTATTTTACAGCTAATAGCCAATTATGAGTGATTACATACCATGTTTTTTTTCTTAGTGTGAGTTACCTCACTCAAGATGATTTTTTTCTAGTTCCTTCACATTTCCTGGTGTTCTTGTTTTTAACAGCTGATTAATATTCCATTGTGTAAATGTATCACATTCTCTTTATCCATTCCTCAGTTGAGGGACAACATCTAGGTTGTTTTCAGGTTTTGGATATTACAAATGAAGGTGAGCAAATGTCCTTGTGGTATTACTGATCATTCTTTGGGTATATGCCCCAGAGTGGTCTTGTGGTAGGTTGTTTCCCAGTTTTCTAAGAAACTACCACACTGACTTCCAAATTCTTTGTACAAGTTTGTGCTCCCTCCAACAAAGAAGGGGTGTTCCCCTTGTCCCATATCCCCTTCAGTATGAGCTGTGGCTTGTGTTTTTGATCTTAGCCATTCTGACAGGTATAAGATGGAATTTTCGGAGTCATTTTGATTTGCATTTCCCTTATGGCTAAGGATGTCAAGCATTTCTTAAAGTGTTTCTCAGCCATTTGAGATTTTCTTTGAGAATTTTCTGTTTAGATCTGTACCTTATTTTTAATTAGATCATTTGGTTTATTGATATCTAATTTCTTGAGATCTTTATATCTGTAGATAAATTATATCATTATTTCTCTAGATAAGTTATGTTTGCTTGGGTGGTATTTGAAGTCCTCAGGCCAACTCAATAGTTATATCAGAAAACAGGTAAAGAGGTTGAGTCAAATGTGGATTTATACAAAACATCAAACCGGGGAGTACGGAAGCCGTTGAGAGAAGCTGCACTTACCGCTTCTCTGAGCATCTCCCTGCTGCGTGGAGCTTACGCTGGCACCATGTTGAAGAAATTCGACAAGAAGGACGAGGAGTCGAGTGGAGGCTCCAACCCCTTCAGCACCTGGAGAAGAGTGCAGTACTCCAAGAGGCTGGGGACCTTAATGAAACTCCTATCAACCCTCGGAAATGTACCCACATCCTCACCAAGATCCTTTGCCGCATAAACCAGGGGCAGCACCTGGGGACCACAGAAGCAACCGAGGCTTTCTTTGCCATGACGAAGCTCTTTCAGTCCAATGATCCCACACTCCGCCGCATGTGCTACTTGACCATCAAGGAGATGTCCTGCATTGCAGAGGATGTCATCATTATTATCAGCAGCCTGACAAAAGACATGACCGGGAAGGAAGATAATTACGGTGGCCCTGCGGTGCGAGCCCTCTGCCAGATCACTGACAGCACCATGCTGCAGGCTGTTGAGCGCTACATGAAACAAGCGATTGTGGACAAGGTACCCAGCGTCTCCAGCTGTGCCCTCGTGTCTTTCCTGCATCTACTGAAATGCAGCTTCTATGTGGTCAAGCGTTGGGTGAACGAGGCCCGGGAGGCGGCGTCCAGTGATAACATCATGGTCCAGTACCACGCGCCAGGACTGCTATACCGTGTGCGGAAGAATGACCACCCGGCTGTGAGCAAGATGGTCAGTAGGTTCACCCTGCACGGCAAGTCCCCCTTCGCCTACTGCATGGTGATCCGAGCGGCCAGCAAGCAACTGGAGGAGAAGATGGCAACCGCGACAGCCCACTGTTTGACTTCATTGAGAGCTGCCTGCGTAACAAGCTTGAAATGGTCGTGTATGAAGCCGTCTCAGCCCTCGTCAACCTGCCCAGCCGCAGTGCTAAAGAGCTGGCCACTGCTGTATCCGTGCTCTCCGCTATGCTGCTGTCCGCACCATCAATAAGGTGGCCATGAAGCACCTATCGGCAGTGACCGCCTGCAACCTGGATCTGGAAAACCTGGTCGCAGACTCCAACCGCAGCATTGCCACATTGGCCATCATCACCCTCCTTACGACCGGGAGTGAGAGCAGCATGGACCGCCTTATGAAGCAGATTTCTTCCTTCCTGTCGGAGATCTCAGATGAGTTCAAGGTGGTGGTTGTCCAGGCCATCAGTATCCTCGCAAACATGCCAAGGGAAGAGGGGGGCTTGGAGTACAGCGCGCCACCGTGGACTGCATCGGCAGCAGCATTGAGAGAACTCAGAGAGCAAGGAGACGGGACTGCCGCACCCGTGCGAGTTCACTGTGCAGGCCATTGTTGGGCCAGGAGGGGCCCAAGACCAACAACCCCTCCAAGTACATTCGTTTTGTCTACAGCCATGCGGTCTTGCAACATGAAGAGGTTCGCGCATGTGCAGTGAGTGCTCTGGCCAAGTCTGGAGCCCAGAACGAAGAGATGTTACCAAGCATCTTGGTGTTGCTGGAAAGGTGTGTGACCGACGACGGCAACAAAGTGAGAGACAGAGCTACCTTCTGCCTGAGTGTCCTGGGGCAGAAGCAGAAGGCCCTCAACGCAGGTTACATACTAAATGGTCTCACTGTGTCTATTCCAGGTCTGGAGAGAGCCCTGCAGCAGTACACATTAGAACCATCGGAAAAGCCATTTGACCACAAGTCTGTGCCTCTTGCCACCACCCCTATGGCAGAGCAGAGACCAGAAAGCACTGCCACTGCAACGGTCAAACAGCCAGAGAAAGTGGCAGCCACTCGGCAGGAGATCTTCCAGGAGCAGTTAGCGGCGGTGCTTGAGTTCCAGGGGCTCGGGGCCCTCTTCAAGTCCTCACCTGAGCCAGTGGCCCTCACCGAGTCAGAGACCGAGTATGTCATCCGATGCACCAAACACACCTTCTCTGATCACTTGGTGTTTCAGTTTGACTGCACAAACACCCTCAATGACCAGACCCTGGAGAATGTCACAGTGCAGATGGAGCCCACCGAGGCATATGAAGTACTCTCCTACGTCCCTGCCCGGAATTTGCCCTACAACCAGCCTGGGACCTGATACACACTAGTGGCTCTGCCCAAGGAAGACCCTAGAGCTGTGGCCTGCATGTTGAGCTGGGTGATAAAGTTCACCATTAAGGACCGTGACCCCAACACTGGAGAGACTGATGACGAGGGCTACGGGGATGAGGATGTGCTGGAGGACTATGGACGTACTATGGCTGATCACATCCAGAAAGTCATGAAAGTGAACTTTGAAGCAGCCTGGGAAGAGGTTGGGGATGAGTATGAGAAGGAGGAAACATTCATCCTGTCTACCGTCAAGACACTTGAAGATATGACAAATGGTATTTTGTTAAAAAATGTCTTACATTTAAAAAAAAATCTATAAGACCCAAAGGATTAAGCCACAGCAATTATTGTGATTTTTATAAAAAAGCAATTTTATGTGGTGGGGAAAGAAGCTAATGTTTTTTTTTTTCATTTGAAAACAAAACATACTTAATCAACTCTGAAAAAAACAGAACTCAAAATGTTTCACATAGGGAATAAATAATATAAATGTTTTAATATGTATATTTGACTTTTTATTGGGTTCATCTTATTTAGCTTCTCTAGGATCACGAATTATAGGCTCACTGACCTTTATTTATGTCTAGAATCCACTTATGAGTGAGTACATACCAAATTCATCTTTTTGGGTCTGGGTTACCTCATTCAGAATACTGTTTTCTATTTCCATCCATTTGCACGCAAAGTTCAAGATGTCATTGCTTTTTTTACCGATGACTAGTACTCTAATATGTATATATTCCACAGTTTCTTCATCCATTCTTCCATTGAGGGGCATCTAGGTTGTTTCCAGGTTCTGGCTATTACAAATAATGCTGCTATGAACATAGTTGAACAAATGCTTTTGTAGTATGATAGGGCATCTCTTGGGTATATTCCCAGGAGTGGTATTGCTGGATCCTGGGGTAGGTTGATCCCAAAATTTCCTGAGAAACCGCCACACTGCTTTCCAAAGTGGTTGCACAGCTTTGGATTCCCACCAGCAATGGATGAGTGTACCCATTACCCCACAACCTCTCCAGCAAAGGTTATCATTAGTGTTTTTGATTTTAGCCATTCTTACAGGTATAAGACGGTATTTCAAACTTATTTTGATTTGCATTTCCCTGATCACTAATGAGGTTGAGCATGACCTTAAGTGTCTTTTGGCTATTTTAACTTCTTCTGTTGAGAATTCTCTGTTCAGTTCAGTGCCCCATTTTTTAATTGGATTAATTAGCATTTTAAAGTCTAGTTTCTTGAGTTCTTTATATATTTTGGAGATCAGACCTTTGTCTGTTGCAGGGTTGGTGAAGATCTTCTCCCAGTCAGTAGGTAGCCTTTTTGTCTTAATGACAGTGTCCTTTGCTTTACAGAAGCTTCTCAGTTTCAGGAGGTCCCATTTATTTAATGTTGCCCTTATTGTCTGTGTTACAGGAGTTAAATATAGGAAGTGGTCTCCTGTGCCCATATGCTATATACTATTTCCCACTTTCTCTTCTATAAGATTCAGTGTGTTCAGATTGATATTGAGGCCTTTAATCCATTTGGACTTGAGTTTTGTGCATGGTGATAGATTTTTTTCATAATTGAAGTTCTTCATATTTAGGTAAATGAAATAACCCAAACTCAAGGTTATTCTTTTTTATTTTAATGAAGAATTCCTGTAACATGAAAAGAAATTTATTTTCTTTCTTTTAGTAGAAATACACTCCTAAATTAAAATAAGGATATACCTGGAAGATATAAGATAATGTAAACTTTCTATGCAATTTCTAGTCGTGTGTTTAAAAAAGCAATTTTAATCTTTTTTTTTTTTTGGTCTGCATTAAATGTTCTGCTATCCTGAGGTACATTCCTTTGTATCTGAAGGAGAACCACCAGTGATGTCTGTCCCTATCGAAGGCCAGTCATCATCTTTAACCTCCTCATAGAACTATTATCACACCCCATTCACATGTCAGTATGGTAGCAGAAAGACAAGCATATTTAACAGAGGACAAATTGATGGGTCCTGTAAGGAAAGAAAATCAAGATAGCAATCTTCTTTGATGTGGAAATAGCAAATGCTATAGAGGGAAAAATAGTCAAAAGTCCAAATAATTTATAAAAAACAGAAGCCAGATTTGTATTCTACACCAGTGCGGCCTTGTTTGAAAGCCTCTGCTCTTGGAGTACAGGTTTGACAAGGACAGTGATTGATCAGCGAAGCCATCAGGACTGGACCGCTGCCTGACGGGCAGCACCTGTATGACAAAGATGGAACTTCATGGCTCATCACAACCTCTTTGAAGCTTAAATCCTATTATCTTGTTTCATTTGTGGTCTATAATATGATAACCAACAAAAAACAGCAAAACACTCAAAATTTAGAATGTTGTATTATATGGCAATCTAAAACATTCAAAACAATGAAATAGTTTAATACACAGAAGTATTTCCAAAGGCTTAGTAAAGTCCAATTATGTGGTATGTGATGCAAATGAGAGTGGAATCTAACATTATGCCTCATTACAGTATTTTAAAAAATTTTTTTGAGATAAGGTTTCTCTTTAACAGCCCTAGCCATGCTGGAACTAGCTATATAAACCAGGCTGGCCTTGTGAGTGCTGGGAGTAAAGGCATGAGCCACCACCGCCCAGTTACAACACTTTTAAATTAAAAGTTCTCTACAGAAACACAGTGTGTAAACATGGGTAAGATAATCCCAGATTTGTTTTGTGGAAACTTTTGAAAGAGCTAACGTCTTCAGGGTGAAGTTTTCCTTCTAGTATCTTCTGTAGAGCTATTTTTGTAGTTAGATAATAGTTATGTTTGGCTTTGTCACAAATGTTTTTCTTCCTCTGTCTATTGTGATTGATAGTTTTGTGGTGTATGGTAGTAGTCTGGGCTGGCATCTATGTCTCTTAGAGTTTGTAGAACATTCATCCAGGCCCTTCTGGCTTTTCGAGTCTCCATTGAAGAGTCAGGTATTGTTCTAATAGGCCTTGTTTTATATGTTACTTGATCTTTTTTCCTTACAGCTTTTAATATTCTTTCTTGTTCTGTACTCTGTACATTTAGTTTTTTGATTATTGTGTATCATGGAGAATTTATTTTATGGTCACATTGTATCCAGCCTCAGGAAGGAGAGATTGAGCATGTTACTAGAATATAAAGCCTCAATACTTTCTCCCAGTAACCCACTTCCTTCCACAAACTCAGCCTCCCAAAGGCTCCACAACTTTCCCAGAGTACACCAGCAGCTCTGGGACCCATTGTTCAAACATGTGAGCTTATGAGGGGCCTTCAGTTCATGTTATGGAAGAAGCTAATATGAGTACCCCAGCCTTCTTTACTGGTGGAATACATATGATATAAAATCTTTGTAGCCTCACATTCAGGGAATTTTCTAGAAGAAGTCAATGAGAAGCAGGTAAAATAATAGCAGCCATTTTTGGTTACTCCTAGGTGTTCCCTACTTACTGCTGTATGGCGCTGGATATGTAACATCTGTGTCTGTCTTTCTTTAGGAGGTTGTGCGGTTCCTTGACACCAAGCATCCAGACCACTATCAAGTCTACAATCTCTGCAGTATGTATACGGCTCACTTTTGTGTTTCTGTGGATAGATAACAAATTAGTTGTGCTGACTTCTCTCCTACATTTTATTTGTTTGTAAGTATTTAGTGGCAGAGAATCAAAGCAAAACTTCCCATCTAGTATTGGCTTCATGTGGTAGGAACATTAGCTCACCAAGCACAAAGCACCCTGGGAGGGAGGCAGAGGTAAGCCTAGAAGGGCAGAACAGGCAGAGCTGAGATGAACCATGTTAGAGAATATCTGTTCTTAAGGTCAGAAAAGCTTTACTTCCTTCTAGGTTACGTTGAAGGTGTAAACTTTAGCAAGTCTACACCTAGCCTACATGGAGCAGGCTCTTATAAGGAAAGAATCCTGGGTTAAGACAAAAACAAAAAGTCAACCCTTTGGAAATATTATACCTCGGTTTACCACCCTATCTCTGGTGATTTGTTCGATGCCTGTAAATTAATGACCATTTTCAGGAGCCAACATCTCCACCAGCTATGTTTGTCTCTGTTCTGTGGTTTCTAACACCCACCATGATGTACTGAGAAGGCACTAGAAAGCTAAAGTTGAAGCCGCCTTTACAACTTGAGTTTAGTTTGTCTGAGATGAAATATCACCAAACTTCTTTTTTGTAACTCTGAAAAGATAGTTTTTAGAACAAACAGAAGACGACTCTTGAAGATAGATAAGAAATTTTCTATTTGAGACTTTAAATCTATTTATAATTTTATTGTTTGCTATGTGACCAGGCATAGACGTATGACATATATTATTTATTTTAGGTGAGAGAGCTTATGACCCTAAACACTTCCACTACAGGGTCCGCAGAATCATGATTGATGATCACAATGTCCCCATGCTTGAGTAAGTTTTACTCCATGTTGACTATCAGAAAAGGGCTAAGAAACACCTTGGGTTCAGTGTTTTCAAAAATAATTACTTTGGCAAATTTTTAATTGAATGAAAAATCTCATTTTTGAATTCAGGGAAATGCTGTTGTTCTGCAAGGAAGTAAATGATTGGCTGGCTCAACATCCTGAAAATGTTGTGGCAATTCACTGTAAGGGAGGGAAAGGTAACGCTGCCTTTCTTTCATTTCCATTTTGAAAAGAAACATGCATGAGAACTACTGTTGTTAATCATATTAATCATCAACTCTTAAAACACTGGCTTCAAAACAGAAGGGATGCAAGAAGAAAGGGAAGGAAATAGTGGAAGGGAAGAAAGGACGATGAGAGGGAAGGAAGGAAAGAGTTAAAGAATGTTGGGAATATTTTCCCCTGCTTACTAAATATTTGGATTATTTTACTCTTAACTTGACAATGTAAGTCTGTTAAAATACCAATGATGTTTTATCTTTAGAATAGAATAAACACATTATTTTAAGGCTATTTTTCTGTTTAATTGGCATAGATTATATATATTTATGATATGCATTATATGTTTGTAGTTATATTTACATATTAACATATGTATCATTTTATCACACTGATTTTGTTGTGATTAACATGCTTTCCTCTGATGACTGCTGGCGGTGAGCATTTTTATGTAACTTGATCACATATATGTTTTCTTTTGGAAATACCTTCAAACTCTTCCTTTTTGTTGGTTTTATTATTTTTGCTGTTATTTGTTTAGGAAGGTTTTTTTGTTTTGTTTTGGAATTATTTGTTTGTTTTTTTTTCCTTGAGACAAAGTTTGTATAACTTTGTCCAAAATCCAGCCAGTCCTTGAACTACCTATGTATTCCAGGCAGGCCTCCAACTCATGATCTTCCTGTTTCCTTCCAAATACTGAGATCACATGTATGATTCTAACCGTGTTGCTGGTTTATTTTAGAAAAGATGTACTCTTCTTTTATTTAATTTTATTTTTTTTTATTTTTTTCTCATGGTTTATTTTTTTTATATTTAAAAATTTCCATCTCCTTCCCTCCTCCTCCCCCCTCCCTCCGCTCCTCCTCCCCCTTCCCTCCCCTCCTTCTTCCCCTTCCCTCCCCTTCCCTCCATCCATACCTCCCCTCCCTCCCTCTCAAGGCCAAGGAGCCATCAGGGTTCCCCACTCTATGCTAAGTCCAAGGTCCTCCCAACTCCCCCCAGGTCCAGGAAGGTGATCGACCAAGCTGAGAAGGCTCCCACAGAGCCCGTCCATGCAGAAGAATCAGAGCCCAGCGCCATTGTCCTTACTTCTCAGTCAGCCCCCGCTGTTGGCCACATTCAGAGAGACGGGTTTGGTCGCATGATCCATCAGTCCCATTCCAACTGGAGTTGGTGATCTCCCGTTAGTTCTGTCCCACCGTCTCCATGAGTGAACGCACCCCTCACGTTCCTGACTTTCTCCCTCATGTTCTCGCTCCTTCTGCTCCTCATCAGGACCTTGGGAGCTCAGTCCAGTGCTCCAATGTGGGGCTCAGTCACCTTCCCCATCTGTCGCCAGCAGGAGGTTCCCTCACCATCGTCTTTCATTTTACATGTGAATCCCAGTTCCCACTTCATCCCCTCCTTCCATTCCCTCCACCTTTCCCACCCCCTCCACTCCTCAGGGAGAATAAGGCATTTTACTTTGAGGAAGGTCCAAGGCCCTCCCTACCATATCTAGGCTGAGCTAGGTATCCATCCAAAGAGAATGGGTTCCAAAAAGTCAGTACTAGCAGTAGGGATATGCTGTTAAATAGCACAGTGTTAAACAGTACCAATCAAATTCCTAACGATTTATTATTATACCCATTTTAGTGCATCTCCCAGCCATCATCAGAGAAGATTCTTTATGCTATAGATGGTGGTTAATATAGAGAATCATGGATATCACACTCTCTCTTCCTAGGGATAAGTGTAGAAGAGGGAAGGGAAGAGTCAGGAGCAGTGGACAGCTCTAAGGAAATAGACAAAATCCCAGAATAGAGATGGGAGGTGGGTACAAAGTTCCACATTTACCAAGGAACTATTGGCAATTGATAACTCTTTGGAGATGTACTGTCAGCCTTCCTAGCGGTATGTCCTGTGGAGGTCATTTATGCCTCCCCGGAGGCCACCCCTCCAACAGCAAATGGGCAGCATGGGCTGTATGGGTTTTCTTTTTTATTTTTGAAATTTTATCTCAGTTCTATTTCTCCTTTCCCTGTCCTGCCACAAACCTTCACATTTACCCCTCCCCACTCCACTCTAAACTCATGGCCTCTTTTTCATCAGTTGTTATTACATGCAGCTGTGTATGTGTGTATACAAATGTGTTCCCAAATACAACCTGTTGAGTCCATATAATGTTGCTTGTATGTATGGTGTGTTCTGCCCAGAGGAGGTCCTGCTCTTCTGCTCTGAGCTTTGTATAGGGTTGAGGCCTTATGGGCTTTTCCGCCCAGTTTGCCATATTCATTGATATCCTTTGTTCAGCTCACATTTGGGCACTCATGTTGGCAAGACTTTATGGATATAGCCTCTGATGTCACTAGGAGCCATTCTCATACAACACCCCTGTTCCTCTGGTTCTTACAATCTTCCTATCCCCTCTTCAACAATGTGTGCTGAGCCTTAGGCATGGGACTCTTTTGTCTCCACAAACTGTATTTTGATTGGCTATACTTTTCTGTAATGACCTTTTGTACAGCAGAATTTTTATCTTATTGTTAAGTAAAATCAATTGAGGAATTTTTAAAAGATGAGCTGGGAAGAGAGCTCGGTCACTGAAGCACTTTTCATGTAAACACAATGACCTTAGAAACATACTCAAAAGCCAGCATGCGTGTAAGCAGCCATGTGCTAGGTAGACAGATGTTCTAGACTTGATAATAAGCTAGCACAGCAAATCAGTGATCTTCAGCACCTTTAAGTCCTTATCTTAAATAATAAGGTAGAGAACAAAAGAGGACGATATACACACACACCACACCGCACACCCCCACACACTGAATACACACATGCACACATGCACACATATTCACACAAACCACATACACTCTCTCATCCCATACACACACCGCACACATATACACACAGCACTCACACACCACATGCACTCACATACAACACACATGCACACCGCATACACACACTCACACACACACACCCTAAACACCACACACGTACATACACACACTCCAATACCACAAACACATACACACATGCCACATAGACATTACTCACACACCACATAAACAGCTGTCACAAAATCAACCAGGTGCTCTCTGAACAAATAAAGAGTGTGTCAGGCTTCTTTTCTGGCTGCAGGATTATGATCTGTGAATATACTCCTAAATAAATAATCCTCTATTATTCTCAATTCTGAGCTAGTGTGGGATTTCTTTTAAGCATCCTTCTTCACCTTTATCCACTGAGCCATCTTGCTGGCCCTCCACCTTATTTTTGAGACAGGGTCTCTCACTAGCTCACCGTTTTGGCTATTCTGGCACTGGCCAACAGACCCAGTGCTGGCATCAAGGTTGATACTAACATGACAGCTTTTTACATGGCCTCTATGATCCGCATTCAAATCCTGAATCTTTTCTTATCAAGAATTAAGCCATCTTCCCAGGTCTATGGAATGAGCACTACTATGAACAATGATTCTTTAAATAGCCTTCTTTTCTCTCTAGGAAGAACAGGAACCATGGTTTGTGCCTGCCTCATTGCCAGTGAAGTAGTTTTAAAGGCAAAGGTATGAAAAGGCATCCACTCTGCTGTGGACTGAATCTACTTACTCTGAAGCATCACTGTGTTATGATGAATCTTTGAGCCGTGGCTCATAGAAATTAAACTGGAGAGGTGTTTTTCAGAAACATCTGGCTTTGGTATTCCCTTGTTTAATGCGCAATTGGTAATTGACCTATCTTTTGCACTTGGCCAGGACTAGGCTGAGGTCAAAGAGACACAAAATATAAGGGAAACATTTATATATATATATATATATATATATATATATATATATATATATATATATGTGTGTGTGTGTGTGTGTGTGTGTGTGTGTGTGTGTGTGTGTGTGTGTGTGTGTGTATGTATGTATGTATGTATATACATATATATAATGTTTCCCATATATATGTGTATATATATATATATAGTGTGTGTGTGTATACAACAATCCAGTAAATATCTCTCCTTAGGCAAAGTCCGTGTGTGGGAGTTATCTGACCTCGCTAGCAATGTTTGAGGAGACAAGTTATGCTCTTTCCAGATACTTAAAACACATATTTTTTTACATTTATTTGTGTGTGTGTGTTGGTTCTCTTTTTCCACTGTGTGGGTTCTGGACTTCAAACTCAAGCCATCAGTTTTGGCAGCAAAGCTCCTTAACCTGCTGCACCATCTTGCTTGTCCTGTTTTCACATTTTGAAACAGAATTCTGTCATTTGCCTTCAGGGGCTCGCTGGGAGTTTCGCACTTACGAGCTCTGTTTATCTCTCCTGTTGTCAGTAGAGGAGGATCTTTGACTTATAAACATATCAACTTCCAGAATCCCACCACCCTTTCTGTTTTTATAATCAACACACAGGTTTTGAAAATGAGTGTTTTAGCCTGATGTCCTGTAGTCCCTGGAGGCTGTGGGTGATGCCATGCCTTCCCTAGGACTATGTCAGTTGGTTTAGTGCCTGGGGACCAAGGGAATGGGTGTCCTGAGACAGTGTTTTTTAAATTACAAATCAATAATTAATGAATGATAAAATCAACTTAATGGAGGGCTAAGGAGATGGTTCAGTTGGTAAAGGGCCTGTTGTACAAGCACAAGGACCTGAGTTCAGAACCCTAGCACCCACATAAAAAACATGATGGATGGGTAGGGAACTAGAGAGAGGTGGCTCACTGGAGCTCACTGGACATCTTGCCTAGGCAAATCAGAGAGCTCCATTGGAGAGAGTGGGGAGATGGACCTGTGGGTGAAGAGCCCATGGCTGGAGCATGAAGACCAGAGTGAAAAGCCGTGCACACATATGTGCTCCTGTGGCACCCTGAATTAACCTACCTGGTTCCCTGACTGGTGTATGGCTCAATTTCCTTGTTTCTAAAATGGAAAGTAGAAGGGTTGGGCCAGATGCTTTAGCCTTTCCATGTCTGAACACGTCCCTGATGTGGCTTTCTACCTGGGCTCTTTGGCACAGCCTCTACCCAGATACTGCCAGCTTAAGGAATTCAGACTCCAGGAATTCCTGGATTAGGAAAACAAAGAGTGCAACTCAACCATCACTGTGTCGCCCTCTTTCCTGTAGGAAAGTCTTTACTTTTTCGGGGAGCGGCGAACAGATAAAACCACCAGCTCTAAGTTTCAAGGAATAGAGACCCCTTCTCAGGTAAAATCTCTGTTTTGAGAGTTCTATGGGAGAGCAAGAGGCATCAACACTTGTCCTTAGTTTCATGTCCCGCCCTCCGAGTCTGATGAGCAGCTGTTGACAGTGCTCGGGTGCCCTGGGCCAGGCTTTTCTCCCTCCCGAGGCTGAGAGCCCCACCTCAGATGCCAGATCTGTGGTCTACCCGGAACGTTCTACTTTACATTTTATGTTTCTTAATTTTTCAGAGTTAAGGAATTGATTTGCCCTTCCAGAGTAGGAGGGTTCTGACCTATAACCATCATATAAAATCTACTACCACTCAATTTCCTGACACATGTTCAGACACATGAATAAGTCAATATCTAGGGAACATCACAGGAACTGTTTCTGTATGATTCGTGTCTGTCTGTGTGTGTGTGTGTGTGTGTGTGTGTGTGTGTGTGTGTGTGTGTCTGTGAATACGTATTATAAGGGGATAGGAGGCAGAGAGAGAGGAAAAACTATATTTTAAAAAAGATAGAGCCAGGCAGTGGTGGTACATGTCTTTAATCCTAACACTTGGGAGGCAAAAGCATGCAGATCTTTGACTTTGAGGTCTTCCTGGTCTACATAGTGAGTTCCAGGATAGTCATGGCTACACAGCAAATCTCTGTCTCAAAAAACAGTACAGCAAACAGAATGAAAAGAAGAAATAAGAAATAAGAAAACATTACTCTGAGTCAGCCATGGTGGCTCATGCCTATAATCTTAGAGTGAGGTAGGAAGATTGCACTCTTGAGGTGAGCCTATATAAAACCTTATCTCAGAATATCTTTATTACATATCAGATAAGATTTTATGTCATATATATGTGTTTGTGTATCTAAATGTCACACTTAATTCTATTAACTAACCATTGTAAAGTATATGCTATTTCCTTTTATTCTTTAAAAACAGTTTATTATGGCCTGTCCCTTCCCAGCTTGCACCCAGAATCCCCCCTCCCTCATCCTCCCTTCTTTGGGGCCACAAAATCCCACAGCTAAGCCTGTTTGGGCGCCAGGGACCTGGAATTGAGTGCACCCAGGCCGGTGGGAGGTCCCCTCCTTCATTAGACTGCCTGCAGCAAGGTAGGCCCTTTGTCAGCCAGCTGCTTGGCCTGCAAGGAGACCTGACAGCCTGCCAGAGGATCCATCATTCATTGGGGGGTTATTCTCCCCGGATACTGCCTCTCTCTTCCTGTCCCTTCCCAGCAAGCACCCAGAAACAACCCCCACCCCCGCCTCATCCTCCCGTCTGTGGGGCCACAAAATGCACAGCTCAGCCTGTTTGGGCGCCGGGGATCTGGAATTGAGTGCACCCAGGCCGGTGGGAGGTCCCCTCCTTCATTAGACTGCCTGCAGCAAGGTAGGCCCTTTGTCAGTGAGCTGTTTGGCCTGCAAGGAGACCTGACAGTCTGCCAGAGGATCCATCATTCATTAGGGTGAGTGAATTGAATTCATTGGGGTGAATTGAACTTCTAAAAGAAGACCCAAAGGGGATTATTCAGAGGAACAAATGGGCAGGCGCCGACGCAAGAATTCCTCCAACAATTTGAAAAACAACATGAAAGCACCAGAACCCAGCGAACTTATAACAGGAGGACATGAACACACTAATCAAGAAGAAGTAGAAAAAATTGACTTTATGAAAGTAATAGAGTCCCTTAAACAGGAGGTGAAAAACTCCCTTAAGGAGATCACCAACTCCAGTTGGAATGGGACTGATGGATCATGCGACCAAACCCGTCTCTCTGAATGTGGCCAACAGCGGGGGCTGACTGAGAAGCAAAGGACAATGGTGCTGGGCTCTGATTCTTCTGCATGGATGGGCTCTGTGGGAGCCTTCTCAGCTTGGTCGATCACCTTCCTGGACCTGGGGGGAGTTGGGAGGACCTTGGTCTTAGCATAGAGTAGGGAACCCTGATGGCTCCTTGGCCTTGAGAGGGAGGGAGGGGAGGTATGGGTGGAGGGGAGTGGAGGGAAGGGGGAGAAGGAGAGGAGGGAAGGGGGAGGAGGAGGGAAGGGAGGGGGGAGGAGGAGGAGAGGAGATGGAAATTTTTAAATATAAAAAAATAAACCATGAAAAAAAAAAAGAAAGAAAAACTCCCTTAAGGAAATGGACAAGAAGAATAACAAAAAGTTTGAAGAACTGAGTAAATCTGTAAAGGATATCCTAGGAAACCAAGAAAAAACAATCAAACAGATAATGGAAACAGTACAAGACTTGAAAACTGAAATGGAGGCAAGAAGAAAACACAACCTGAGGACCAGCTGAATTTGGAAAATCTATGCAAATGAACAGAGACTACAGAAACAAGCATAACCAACAGAATACAAGAGATAGAAGAAAGAATCTCAGATTCTAAAGATACCATAGAGAAAATAAACGCACTGATCAAAGAAAACAGCAAATCCAACAAATTCTAATCACAAAATATTCAGGAAATCTGGGACACAATAAAAAGACCAAACCAAAGAATAATAGGTGTAGAAGAAGGAGAAGAAATACAGCTCAATGGTTCAGAAAATATATTTAATAAAATTATAGAAGAAAACTTCCCAAACCTAAAAAAAGATATTCCTATTAAGATTCAAGAAGCTTAGAGAACACCAAATAGACTGGATCAAAAAAAACATCCCCTCGCCATATTATAATCAAAACACAAAACATACAGAACAAAGAAAGAATATTAAGAGCTGCAAAGGAAAAAGGTCAAGTAACATATAAAGGTAAACCTATCAGACTAACACCTGACTTCTCTATGGAAACCATGAAAGCCAGAAGGTCCTGGATAGATGTTTTGCAGAAACTAAGAGACCATGGATGCAAGCCCAGATTACTATACCCAGCCAAGCTTTCATTCACTATAAATGGAGAAAACAAAATATTCCAGGATAAAAACAAATTTAAACAATACATAGCCAAAAATCCAGCCTTACAGAAAGTAATAGAAGGAAATTCACAAACAAAGGAATCCAGCATTGCCCAAAATAACTCACACATCTTGCGACCCTTCACCAGCACATTGCAAAGAAAGGAAACACACAATCTCTACTACCAAATAAAAAATGACAACCAGAGTTAACATCCACTGGTGATTAATATCACTTAATATCAATGGACTCAATTCACCTATAAAAAGGCACAGGCTAAGAGATTGGATACGAAAACAGGATCCAACATTCTGCTGTTTACAAGAAACACACCTCAACCACAAAGACAGACATCTACTCAGAGTAAAGGGTTGGGAAAAGGTTTATCAAGCAAATGGACCTAAGAAACAAGCCGGTGTGGACATACTAATTTCTAACAAAGTTGACTTCAAACTAAAATCAATCAGAAGAGATGGAAAGGGACACTTTATACTCATAACAGGAAAAATCCATCAGAATGAAGTCTCAATCCTGAATATCTATGCCCCTAATACAAAAGCACACACTTATATAAAAGAAACATTACTAGAACTCAAGACAGACCATCAAACCAAACACACAGATAGTGGGAGACTTCAACATTCCTCTTTCACCAATGGACAGGTCAATTCGACAGAAACCAAACAGAGAATTAAGAGACTTAATAGAGGTAATGAACCAAATGGACTTAACAGACATCTATAGAACATTCCACCCAAACAGGAAAGAATATACCTTCTTCTCTGCGGCTCATGGAACCTTTTCGAAAATTGACCACATACTCGGTAACAAAGCAAACTTCCACAGTTACAAAAACATATTAGTAACCACCTGCATCTTATCGGATCACCATGGATTAAAATTAGAATTCAACAACAATGCTACCCCCAGAAAGCCTACAAACTCATGGAAACTGAACAGTCAACTACTGAACCACAGCTGGGTCAAGGAAGAAATGAAGAAAGAAATTAAAGTCTTTCTTGAATTTAATGAAAATAAAGACACAACATACTCAAACTTATGGGACACTACGAAAGCAGTGCTAAGAGGAAAATTTATAGCACTAAGTGCCCACTTTAAAAAAAAACGGAGAAAGCACACATTGGAGACTTAACAACACACCTGAAAGCTTTAGAAAAGAAAGAAGCAGACTCACCTAGGAGGAGTAGAAGACTGGAAATTATCAAACTGAGGGCAGAAATCAACAAAATAGAAACACAGAAAACAATCCAAAGAATCAATGAAACAAAAAGCTGGTTCTTGGAGAAAATCAACAAGATTGACAAACCCCTAGCCAAACTAATCAAACGACAGAGAGAGAACACACAAATTAATAAGATCAGAAATGAAAAAGGGGACATAACCACAAACACAGAGGAAATTCAAAGAATCATTAGATCTTACTACAAAAGCATGTATGCCACAAAATTGAAAAATGTAAAAGAAATGGACACTTTTTTAGATAAGTACCATATACCAAAGTTAAACCAGGACCAGGTAAATGCTCTAAATAGTCCTGTTAGTCGCGAAGAATTGCAAACTGTTATCAGAAACCTCCCTACCAAAAAGAGCCCAGGACCTGATGGGTTCAATGCAGAATTCTACCAGAACTTCGAAGAAGACCTAATACCTATACTCCTTAAGGTATTTCATAATATAGAAAGAAACAGAACAGTCATTGCCAAATTCCTTTTATGAAGCTACAATTACCCTGATACCTAAACCACACAAAGACTTAACCAAGAAAGAGAATTACAGGCCAATCTCATTCATGAACATCGATGCAAAAATTCTCAATAAAATACTGGCCAACAGAATCCAAGAACACATTAGAAAAATTATCCACTATGATCAAGTAGGCTTCATCCCAGAGATGCAGGGCTCATTCAACATACGAAAATCTATCAATGTAATCCATCATATAAATAAACTGAAGGATAAAAACCATATGATCATCTCATTAGATGCAGAAAAAGCATTTGACAAAATTCAGCACCCCTTTATGATAAAGGTCTTGGAGAGATTAGGGATACAGGGGTCATTCCTAAATATAATAAAAGCTATTTACAGCAAGCCGACAGCTAAATCGAATTAAATGGTGAGAAACTCAAGGCCATCCCACTAAATTCAGGAACGCGACAAGGCTGTCCACTCTCTCCTTATCTCTTCAATATACTGCTTGAAGTTCTAGCAATAGCAATAAGACAAAACAAGGGGATCAAGGGGATTCGAATTGGAAAGGAAGAAGTAAAACTTTCATTATTTGCAGATGATATGATAGTGTACATAAGCGACCCGAAAAACTCCACCAAAGAACTCCTACAGCTGATAAACTCCTTAGGTATCATGGCAGGTTACAAGATCAACTCCAAAAAAATCAGTCGCCCTCCTATATACAAAGGATAAGGAAGCAGAGAAAGAAATCAGAGAAGCTTCACCTTTCACGATAGCCACAAATAGCATAAAATATCTTGGGGTAACTCTAACCAAGGAAGTGAAAGACCTATTTGACAAGAACTTTAAGTCTTTGAAGAAAGAAATTGAAGAGGATACCAGAAAATGGAAGGATCTCCCTTGCTCTTGGATTGGGAGCATCAACATAGTAAAAATGGCAATACTACCAAAGGCAATCTGTAGATTTAATGCAATCCCCTTAAAGATCCCATCAAAATTCTTCACAGAACTTGAGAGGACAATAATCAACTTTATATGGAAGAACAAGAAACCCAGGATAGCCAAAACAATCTTATACAATAAAGGAACTTCTGGAGGCATTACCATCCCTGACTTCAAACTCTATTACAGAGCTACAGTATTGAAAACAGCTTGGTATTGGCATAAAAATAGAGAAGTCGACCAATGGAATCGAATAGAAGACCCAGATCTTAACCCACAAACCTATGAACACCTGATTTTTGATAAAGGAGCTAAAAGCACACAATGGAAGAAAGCATCTTCAACAAATGGTACTGGCATAACTGGATGTCAACCTGTAGAAGAATGAAAGTAGATCCGTGTCTATCACCATGCACAAAACTCAAGTCCAAATGGATTAAAGACCTCAATATCAATCTGAACACACTGAACACTTTAGAGGAGAAAGTGGGAAGTACTCTACAACATTTGGGCACAGGAGACCGCTTCCTACGTATAGCCCCAGCAGCACAGACATTAAGGGCAACATTGAATAAATGGGACCTCCTGAAGCTGAGCAGCTTCTGTAAAGCAAAGGACACTGTCACTAAGACCAAAAGGCAGCCTACTGACTGGGAAAAGATCTATACCAACCCCACAACAGACAAAGGTCTGATCTCCAAAATATATAAGGAACTCAAGAGACTAGACTTTAAAATGCTAATTAACCCAATTAAAAAATGGGGCACTGAACTGAACAGAGAATTTTCAACAGAAGAAGTACGAATGGCCAAAAGACACTTAAGGTCATGCTCAACCTCCTTAGCAATCAGGGAAATGCAAATCAAAACAACGTTGAGATACCATCTTACACCTGTCAGAATGGCTAAAATCAAAAACACCAATGATAGCCTTTGCTGGAGAGGATGTGGAGTAAGGGGAACACTCATCCATTGCTGGTGGGAATGCAAACTTGTGCAACCACTTTGGAAAGCAGTGTGGAGGTTTCTCAGGAAATTTGGGATCCACCTACCCCAGGACCCAGCAATCCCACTCTTGGGAATTTACCCAAGAGATGCCCAATCATATTACAAAAGCATCTGTTCAACTATGTTTATAGCAGCATTATTTGTAATAGCCAGAATCTGGAAACAACCTAGATGCCTTTCAATGGAAGAATGGATGAAGAAAGTGTGGAATATATACATATTAGAGTACTACTCAGCGGTAAAAAACAATGACATCTTGAATTTTGCATGCAAATGGAGGGAAATAGAAAACACCATCCTGAGTGAGGTAACCCAGGCCCAAAAAGATGAACATGGGATGTACTCACTCATAATTGGTTTCTAGCCATAAATAAAGGACATCGAGCCTATAATTCGTAAAAAATCCTAGAGAAACTATATAAGAAGGTGAACCCAAAGAAAAACATATAGTTATCTTCCTGGATACTGGAAGTAGACAAGATTGCTGGACAAAAATGGGAACATAGGGGTAGGGTGGGATGGGGGGAGGGAGGATGGGGCGAGAAAAGTGTGAAGTGGAGGATGTGAAGAGCTTGGGGGAATAGGATGGTTGGGATATAGGAAGGGTGAATATGGGAACAAGGAATTATATATCTTACTTAAGGGAGCCATTCTAGGGTTGGCAGAGACTTGACTCTAGAGGGGTTCCCAGGTGTCCAGGAAGACGCCCCCAGCTAGGTCCTTGGGCAGCTGAGGAGAGGGTGCCAGAAATGTCCAGATCCTATTGCCATACTCATGAATATGTTGCATATCACCATAGAACCTTCACCTGGCGCTGGATGGAGAAAATGACAGAGCCCCACATAGGAGCACCGGACTGAGCTACCAAGGTCCCGTTGAGGAGCAAAAGGAGGGAGATCATGAGCAAGGAAGTCAGGACCGTGAGGAGTGCGTGTACCCATTGAGATGGTGGGACAGATCTAACGGGAGACCACCAAGTCCAGTCAGAATGGGACTGAAGGAACAGGGGACCAAACCGCACTCTCTGAATGTGGCTGATGGTGGAGGAGGACTGAGAAACCAAGGACAACGGCAATGAACGTGAACTCTACAGCATAGACGGGCTCACTGTGAGCCTTGTCAGTTTGGTTGCTCACCTTCCTGGACTTAGGGGGAGCTGGGAGGACCTTGGACTTAAATTAACATAGTGAAGGGAACTCTGATGGCTCTTTGTCTTGGAGAGGGGTTGATGGAGGAGAGTTATCTATGTTTCTTTCATTGGTTAATTAATAAAGAAAACTGCCTTGGCCCTTTAAGAGACAGAAAATTAGGTAGGTGGAGTAGACAGAACAGAATTGTGGGAACAAGGAAGTAGAGTTGGGGAGACGCTTCAGGCAGTCTCGATAGGGAGTCTCCATGCTGCTCCTCTCCGAGATGGACGCAGGTTAAGATCTCTCCTGGTAAGCCACACCTCGTGGTGCTACCCAGATTACTAAATATGGGTTAAAGGAAGATGTGAGAATTAACCAATAAGAGGCTGAAACTATGGGCCAGGCAGTGTTTAAAAGAATACAGTTTCCGTGTAATTATTTCGGGTGTAAAGCTAGCCGGTGGCCGGGTGGCGGGACGCAGCCCTGCCGCTTCACACTACAAGGGGTGGAGTGGGGGTATGGGTGGAAGGGAGGGGAGGGAAGGGGGAGGAGGAGGGAAGGAGATGGAAATCTTTAATATAAAAAATGAGGAAAAAAATAAATAAATTTTTAAAAAGTGGGAAAAAAACAGTTTATTATGGAATTTTCCAAATACAGGGAATTAGTGACAATTGACAGTGCAGTGTATGTGATGTAGCAGTTTAAAGATGGGGAGGTTTGTCTGGTTCAGTTTAGGTTCACGGTCAACTGGTCCCTTTTCCTTGTCCCTGAGGGAGGCAGTAGATGAGGAAGCCAAACCATAAAACTCAATTTCCAAACTATAACACATACACAGAAATGGAGCTGACAATGTATAGTCCTCACACCACTGCAGCCCACCAGCATTCATTCCCTACCCCTGCTCTTCACACCTTTGTTCCCTAAACCTGAATTATTTCGAACCAAATTCCACCTGACAGGTTGTTTTATCCCACAATTATTTCAGCATGACATCTGATATAAAGACTCTCTTAAAAATCCCTAAATACCCGTGAAACACGGTAGCACATGCCAGTACTCAGAAGGCAAAGATGGGCAGATCTCTATGCATCCAAGAAGGCCAGCCCAGGCTACATAGAGAATTCCTGGATAGCCAGGGCCACGCAGAGAGACCCTGTCTCAAAGCAAAACAAAAACCTCCACAATATCATTTATCAAGGTTACCAGTGCAAGGACTCATCTATGGGTTTGAGAGGTATTGGCAGGGTCATGGAATAGTGTCCTATGTTGAGTTCTGGTGACCTTAGCAGCTGGGGAGTGGTACTTACACACCATCACATTCTATGACTTGTGGACCACTCTACTGGCTACTGTTGCAAGGAGAGAGAGCCTGCTTGTTCATCCCGGCCACCAGGCTAGCTTAGCCCCAAAATAACCACACAGAAATTGTATTAATTAAATCACTGCTTGGCCCATTAGTTCTACCCTCTTATTGGCTAACTCTCACGTCTTGATTTAACTCATTTCTATTAATCTATATAACACCACATAGCAGTGGCTTACCGAGAAAGATTCAGCATGTCTGTCTCTGGCGGCTTCATGGAATTCCTCTGACTCTGCTTTCTTCCTCCCAGAATTCAGCTCCGTCTTCCACACCTTCCTAAGTTCTTCTCTATCAGGCCAAGGCAGTTTCTTTATTCTTTAACCAATACAAGCAACACTTAGAAAGAGTGAAGGACTTGTAGAAATCTTTCTTATAACTGACATTTCTTTTTTAAAACTGAATAGTTTAGGTTAGCACACAAAGTAATTGATTTCATCATTATGTCTTCATACATGTGTCATATTTTGTTCCCATTCACCTACTGCCCTTGTACCCACTGTCTACCCTCTGGCTCTTTTCTGTCATCCCCTGAGTCAGTAACCCCTTCTCATCCTCATTATTATATGTAACATGTATAATGATTCTTATTAATTATTGGTACATATAATAGTTCTTATATGTATTCTATTATTCTCTCTGTGTCCCCATTTCTTTACAGTGTCTTCTTCCCTCCCATGATGCCCTTTCTAGTATCATGAGCTATGACAAACATGTACAAACTTATAAATACACACATGCACATACACATCTGTATAATTTTAATTAGGTTCTGTATAAAGGGAAAACATGACAGACTCAGAAAGACACATAGCTTCCATTTCTTTCTTTGTGTGAGTGTGTGTGTTTGTCTGGTGTATGCATGTGAGTATGTAGGTTCAGATGCTGTGTGTGTGCATGAAGTCCAGAGAAAAACACTGGGCATCTTCCTCTATTGTTCTCCACCCTAGTGTCTTTGGATGGGCCTCTCACTGACCCTCAATCAACCTCATTGATGTTTAGACTCGGATGGCTAGCAAGTGAGCAGTAGGAATTCATTGTCCACAAAACAATGCTGGGGTTACAGGAATTCACAGCCATGCCTGGATTTCTTTTCCATGATTTTTTGAGATTTAAGATCTGTTCTGCATGCATGCATAGCAAGTGCTTTAACCTACTAAGACATCTTAATGACCCCAGACTTCCATTTCTTGTAGAAAGCATGGATTTTAACTTTGTTAGTACTTTCCAAGTAGCTCAACACAAGAATGTTTAAGCTTCTTGAAGAAAATCCGTGAGGGACATTCCATAAGGAAAGTAAAGGGTTAGCAATTCCCAAGGAATTCTCCCAAAGATGATAAGAAAAGGAACGGTGAAGATGTTGTACAGCTATAGAGTGGAGAGATGAAGAGAGATGGCATGTGATCTACTGACATGTAAATGGCTTCTGGAGTCCCCTTTTATGCTGTTCTGCTATGAATAAGGGCCACTCTCCACCAAATCACATTTTTCTCCAATGTAGTCATTATAACTAATTTTCAACTACCATATTGAAACATTGGGGCTGTTTTGAGTTGTTTTTTTTCTGAGCAGCCACCTTCTCAAGCATGAGCTTGGACTTGGAAGGTTGTTCATTCAGTAAAGTGCCTGTCACTCAAGCATAAGGACCTAAATTCAGATATCTGGCACTCATGTGAGGGTCTGGTGCTACAAGTCTGAAATCTCTGCACTTGGGAAGGAAGAAAGGTAGAGACTGGTCTCTCTACAGAGCTCACTGCCTAGTCAGTCTACCTCAATAGATAAACTTCCAAGTTTACTGAGACAGCTTGTGTCAGAAAAATAAGATAAATTTATAGTAATTCTAAACCATCTTGGCCTACATAGCAAATCCAAGGCCAACCAGGTCTACACACTGAGGTACTGAGGTTTTATCTCAATGATGATGAAAATGATGATCCAAGGAAATAACTATCACCAACCTCTGACCTCTGCATAAAACACACACACACACACACACACACACGTGGAAAACAAACATTCACAATTGATTATGTTAAAAACAAAAAAAAAACAAAAGCAAATCAAGATGATTTGCCTAGCTTTAATACAAGACAAGGTGCTTAGTCTTACAACTTGATGTGTTATGTTTTGTTGATATCCTTGGAAGGTGCACCCTTTCTGAATAGAAACAGAGGAGAAGTGGATGGGGTGGAGCAGAGGGGAGGTGTGGGAGGGGAGAAGAGAGGGGAAACGTGTGTGTGTGTGTGTGTGTGTGTGTGTGTGTGCGCGCGAGCGCACAAAAACAACAACATGGCAGATCACTTGCAAGGACTGACTCCTGTCATGTCCATTCCCCACATCACCAAACTTAGTACTTTTTCTTGATAGATATTCAATCATGAGACAACATATATGAAATACACACAACTACATAATACCCTCCTGCAATTGTTTCCTCATCTAAACTGTACATGACAAATTCTTTGTAAAAAGGGGGAGATTGGGAGGGAGACAAAAGGAGGCAGGATTAGTCGCACTGACTTCTGACTTTTTATCCTCATCTAAATCGAACCTTCTGTTGCTTTGCAGAATAGATATGTTGACTATTTTGAAAAACTGAAAATTAGCTACAAATGGACTCTCCCTCCAAGAAAAATACTTGTGATAAAAAGATTTATTGTTTATTCTATTCATGGTAAGTACTTTATTTGGAACTGAAGAGTTGGGTGGAAGTACCAGTTTTTTCATGTTTGGAGAGTAGCTGTTCATTTACAATGTCTCAAACATGAACTCCTACCTCTATAGTTGTCCATTGGCCATGTGACAGCTTGTTGACATCTCCTAAGTATCCTTCTCATTCCCTTTTCTTCAACAGTTGGTGTGGGGTTGGAGAAGTCATTCCCTGTCCTCTCTCATTGCTTCTTAGCCCACAGTAGATTTTGGGCCCACGCTTTAGTGGAGGGGCAGGGAAATAAGACCCATACTCATCTCTAGTTCAGGGTCCATCTGCAAGATTAAACCCTTTTTCTCATCACCTGATCCCTTCATTTACCCCGTCCCCTCCTCCTACAACCTTCACTGGCATCTCTGTTGTGATGCCATAAATACCCAGGCAGAAAATGTTTTATTTATTCTCATATAGCTGATAAGGCTTATGTTAGACAAGGCTTATCCCAGTGTCTCCTTCCCTTTAAAAGTTCTTAAGTATATTCTGCAGTCTCTTATACTCTGCAGTTCTAAGTCTTAGTGTTAATCACCAGCTACATAAAGTGAAACATATATATGGTGCCAAGGCTGAGATCATTGGAAATATGATGTGAAATATGAGAGTGGATGACCACAAGGAAACAGTACATTCCAAGCACAATGGGGAAGCTGCACATATGACCTTCCAGTGTTGTGGGAGAATGCACAAGATTAGTGCAAGCCCAAGTCAGACCAAATCCCAGCAGAAGTAAATATTTACTTTGTAGAAAATTGATAATTACAAATAATCTTTCCAAAAAAAATGTAAGCTAGCTGTGTCTAGTAGCTTGCACTTACCTGTAAGTTCAGTCATTTCCTGTCTGCCTGTTCATGTGTGATACTTTGCAAAACCTATAACATTGTACTTCTTCTCTTATCAGTTAATTAAACCCAAATTTTGGCAGAATCCAAGGCAATGATATTACATGAAACTTTTTCTCTAAAACAGAAAGGGTTAAAAGTGTTCACCTTTATGTGGAAAACAAACATTCACAATTGATTATGTTAAAAACAAAAAACAAAAGCAAATCAAGATGATTTGCCTAGCTTTAATACAAGGCAAGGTGCTTAGTCTTACAACTTGATGTGTTATGTTTTGTTGATATCCTTGGAAGGTGCACCCTTTCTGAATAGAAACAGAGGAGAAGTGGATGGGGTGGAGCAGAGGGGAGGTGTGGGAGGGGAGAAGAGAGGGGAAATGTGTGTGTGTGTGTGTGTGTGTGTGTGTGTGTGTGCGCGCGCGCGCGCGTGCGTGCATGCAAGTATGTATGCATGCATGCGGGATATAGATAGATAGATAGATAGATAGATAGATAGATAGATAGATAGATAGATAGAGATAGATAGATAGATAGATAGATAGATAGATAGATAGATAGATAGATAGATAGATAGATAGATAGATAGATATTCACATATCCAATGGTTTAGGGGCTAAGAGCACTGACTGTTCTTCCAGAGGACCCATGTTTACCTCCCAGAAACCACATGGCAGACCACAACTGTCTGTAATTCCAGCTTCAGGGAACCTGATACCCATGGTAAAACACCGTGCACAAAAATAAAAATAAATTAATTAAAAAGAGCAAAAATTCCCATCACCTAAAAAAAAACAGATAATATTAGTTACAGACTTGGGGCTAGGGAATAAAACAGGTAAGAGATGGGTAAGAAAGATGCTTCACTTCATAGTATTTTTGTTTATTTGTTTTATTTTGTGTTTTTAAATCATTAAGGTCTACTTATATAGTCTGAAATCTCTAAGTGTGTGAGAACTTAAGGGTATAAATACTCATTTTTCTTGTCATGTGGCTTCATATATGTGTCTTCATATAGGTCCATAATTTTTAATTTTATCATTATAGTCATTGTGCATAATACTGTGTTACATAAAACATTTCATATGCGCATGTAACAGTTTTTACATTTCATTGATTTCTGACAGACATCAGTAGAAGTTCAGTAACTGGAATGGAGCATAGGGAACTGAGGCAAGAAACCACAATTCATAATGATAATTTAGTAAGATGGTGTTAATGAAACCTTAAATATAAAGAAAACAATGTTGGATGGACCATCAGAAATGACTGTGTCTTGTTAGAGTATCTGTTAAGGTACAATATGGGGGAAAGGTAAGTTAAGTGGAGGTTTCCAAACCAGGTTCTGAGGAAATGACAAAGGAAGTGGGGACCACGAGAAGTAAAAAGAGGGGCACAAGAACATTCATGTGATGTTTACACTGAGTGCTAAAGAAAGTCTGAATATGACCACCCTGTATTTTTGTTCTGTTTTGGGGGTTTTTTGTTAAAAATTCAAACATTTTAATTTTTTTGCTTTATAAATAATGCCATTCAAAATTTCCACCTCCTTCCCTCCTCCCATTTCCCTCCCATTCCCTGTCCCCACTCCCTCTCCAGTCCTAAGAGCAATCAGGGTTCCCTGCCCTGTGGGAAGTCCAAGGTCCTCCCCCCTCCATCCAGTTCTAGGAAAGTGAGCATCCAAACAGACTAGGCACCCCCAAAGCCAGTACATGCGGTAGGATCAAAACCCAGTGCCATTGTCCTTGGCTTCTCAGTCAGCCCCCATTGTCAGCCACGTTCAGTCCGGTTTGATTACATGCTCCATCAGTCCCAGTCCAGCTGGCCTTGCTGAGCTCCCAGTAGATCAGCCCCACCGTCTCAGTGGGTAGATGCACCCCTCACGGTCCTGACTTCCTTGCTCATGTTCTCCCTCCTTCTGCTCCTCATTTGGACCTTGGGAGCTCAGTCCAGTGATCCAATGTGGGGCTCTATCTCTATCTCCATCCATCTCCAGACAAAGGTTCTATGGTGATATGCAAGATAATCATCAGAGTGGCTATAGAATAGGGCCATTGCAGGCTCCCTCTCCTCAGCTGCCCAAGGACCTAGCTGGAGACATCTCCCTATGGACACCTGGGAACCCCTCTAGAGCCAAGTCTCTTGCCAACCCTCAAATGGCTCCCTTAATGTAGATATCTTCTTCTCTGCTCCCATATCCACTCCTCCTCCATCCCAACCATCCCACTTCCCCAAGCTCTCCCCAACCCTCCACTTTTCCCCTTCCCCCCACCCCACCCCCATTCCCATGCTCCCAACTGGGCTCAGGGTAGAACAAGAGGAATTTAGATGAGTATTTTTAAATGTCATGATTGAAAGTTTAAGAAAGTTTGCAAACCACCTTCACTGGTTCTTTTTCTAGAAAGATGAAAAATGGAATTCTGACTCTAAAAACTTCTACAGATTTTTTTTCTCCCTCTCTCTCTAGCCATGTAAAGTCTGCTTTAGGAGAAAAAATTAGGTCTTTACAGTCTTGGCTTTCAAAACCAAAATCTCTACAAGGTCAAATGATTAAATATGACTACATTGTTCTCTTCTCAAGCTCTTGTGTCAATAGGAGAGCTGTTTTGAGTTAACAAGTCTATATTTTTCACTTTCACTCAGGTATTGGAAAAGGTGACGGAAGTGATCTAGAAGTACAAATAGTAATGTGGCAGGAGATTATATTTTCCTGTTTTTCTTCTAAAAATTGTATGGTAAGAGAAAACACATTAACTGAAATTTCTGGTTTTATTTTTCATTTGTTGGCATGTGTATGTGGAGGAGTATAGTGATATTGACTGGTACAGGTACATGTATGTGTGCGTGCATGCAGAATCGAGAGGTCAATATTTGGTGCTTGCCTTTATGGCTACTCACCTTATTTTTTGAAGCTGAGTATCTCATTAAACCTGGTACTTGCTAATTCAGCAAGACCAGGGCTCCTTCTGTCTCCACACTCCCAGTGTTAGGATTGCAGAACTATCTTCTTGTGTATATGCTGAGGATCCCAGCTCAGATCCTCATGCTTGCACAACAGTTACTTCACCAATCAAGCGTTTTCCCTAGCCCTGGAATTTCATTGAAAACACAGCATCAAGTCAGGCAGTGGTGCACACCTTTAATCATAGCACTTGGGAGGCAGAAGCAGGTGGATCTCTGAGTTTGAGGCCAGCCTGGTCTGCTAAGTGAGTTCCAGGACAAGCTCCAAAGCTACACAGAAACTTTGTCTTGAAATACAAAAACAAAAAACATAAGAAAAGAAAGAATAAGGGAAGGAGGAAGGGAAAGGGGGAGGGAGGGAGGGAGGGAGAGAGGGAGGGAGGGAGGGAGAGAGGGAGGGAGGGAGGGAGGGAGGGAGGGAGGGAGGGAGGGAGGGAGGGAGGGAAAGGGGAGGGAGAAAGAGAGGGAGGGAGGGAGAGAAAGAGAGAGAGAGAGAGAGAGAGAGAGAGAGAGAGAGAGAGAGAGAGAGAGAGAAACACAACACCAAAATAGCCTGTTCATTCCCCCAAGCCACAAAGAGATGTATGATGCTCTCTGGTTACCATCTGTTTGGTGATGCTTGGTTTTGTTGCAAACCAGAGCTCGCTTCACCTCACTGTTCAAAATGGGCTTTGCAAGGCACTTTCTGTAAATTCTAGCTTATTCTTTCTTTGTCTTTGCTTTCCCAGCAGTCTATTAAGGTTTTAAGTTTATGTCATGTTTAAATTCATGTCAGTTTTGGCCATTTTATCTTGTTTCCAGTCACTTTTTTTAAAGTAATAAATGTTACCTAGGAACTTCTAAGATTCTTTTATTACTAACACTAAGTTATTACTAATGCTAGTCCCTGCCTCAGACAATTCTTGTTTGTTATTGCCTCTCCTAGCTGAAGGCCTGATTCTTGATGTTCAGTTCTTATCTTTTCACTCTGTTCTTGTTGTGCTCATAATTCTGTTTCTTTAGATTATAATTTGTTCTTTCATTTACTCTGTAGATGTTTCTGAGTATTCGCTGTGTGATATCTGCCAAATCTGTCGTTAGGGCACTCTTTAAAGACATCTGCTAAGGGAACTTTTCTCTGCTTCCATTTATGGTACCAGTATTCACTCAGTTGGATATTAAAATGTGATATTGTCTTTGACTCTTTGCTATGGACCCCAAATCCAGTTTATTGATAATTATTCTTGGTTATGCCTTTTAAATTTCTCTTCATATTCTCCTTCTTTATGCCTCTCTGCTACTATCTACTCAGACCCTTATTTGCCCACATCTAAGTTTCTATAAGTCTCCTGACAAGGTCCTCCTTATGTGATGTAACATATGAGGTCCTAAACTATGCATTCTGAAATACTTTCTCACTATGAAAGGCCATAAATCAAAAAATGCTGTGCAATAGGTCCTTGTTCAAAGCCAGGAGCTACTCTTTGACTCAATTTATTTGAGTATTTGTTTATTTATTTATGATGTGTACATGTGTGTGCCTACAAGAATAAATGACTCCCTTAGTACTGCTTTTAATATTCCTCAGAGTTTTGTTATTTTTGTTTAGTTTCAGGAGACCAAAAATACTTCTTTATTGATGTCTTCTTTGACCTAGTATTGTGCTATCTAATTTCTATTAGTTTGTTTTTATTTGAGTTTCTTTTGTTGTTGATTTTAAACTTTATTGCATTGTGGCCACATAGAATATACAGAGTTATTTCAATCATTTTAGTATTTGTTGAGACTTGTTTTGTATACTGGAATGTGATCTGTTTTACAGAGAGTTCCATGGGCTACTGAGTAGAATATATATTCTTCAGTGTTTGGGTGGGATAATTGATAGATGCCTGCTGGGTCCATTTGATGTCTGATGTCATATAACTCCAATGTTTCTCTGTAATTTTTGTCCAAATTACCTTTCTATTGGAGGTGAGCTACTGAAATCAGTCACATATTATTATTACTGTGTTTTGAAATTCAGTAGTACTTTCATTTTTTGTTTGTTTTGTTTTCAATACAATTGAGTGCCTACTAATTAGGTGCATATATGTGTAGGACTGTAAAGTCTTCTTGGTTAATTGTCCTCTTAATCAGAATGGTGTCACCTTCTTTTTATCTTCTGAATATTAGTTTGAAATCTGTTTTGTTAGATGTTAGGGCAGCAACACATTACATCACAGCAAACTGCCTGCCTGTTTGACTCTTACAATCTTTCTGCCCATTTTTCCACAGTGTTCCGTGACTTTATTAGCACTGAGTCGTTAGCTAGATTTCCAGGATCAGGCATGGTTTTCCTCTTGCTGAATTTGGCTTAAGCCCAATTAAAGAGCTGTTGGTTACTGCCAAGGCATGTAGGCCACTGTGCCCTTGGGGTTATCATGTCATGTTGGTCAGTCATATGGTTCGTAGATGTCATAGCTAAGTAGGACTGTTGGTCTCCTCCCTCCTTTAGAATTTTACGTGGAACATCGTGGCAGCATCTGTGTTCTTTCAAAGATTGGAGTATACTGCTCCAGGATCTTCTGGCCACTAATAATTTGACAGTTCTTCTGATGTTTTTCCTTTATATGTGACTTGCGGTTCTTCTCTTATAGTTTTCAATACACCCTCTTGGTTCTATAGATTTTGTTTTAACTATAATATACCATAGCAAGTTTCTTTTCTGGCCCTGTGTATTAGGTGGTCCATGGTTCATGAGTCTCTTGTATCTTTATATGTATATCTTTCCTTAATTTGGGGAAATTTTCTTCTATGATCTGGTCTGTCATTCACTGGGAATTCTTTTCCATCTATGCATATAATTCATGGTGTTGGTATTTTCATGGAGTCTCTAAAGTTTCTCATACCTCTTTGTTTTTTGAAATTTTTTATATTCTTTGTTTGAGTGGCCCAATTCTTCTACTTTACTCTCACATCTTGAAATTCTGTCTTTTACTTGACCCATCCTACTAGTTTTCTAATTGGATTATTGGGTTTTTCAGTTCCATCATCTCAGCTTGCATTGTTTTTTCAGTATTTCTATCTTTTTACTCCGTTCACATTTTAGATCCTGACTTTACTTTGTGTTTCATTTAGCTGTGCTTATGCTTTCTTAGACTTCACTCGGGAGCTGACGTTCATTTAGAAATTTGTGGCCTCTCCCTCGAAGATACATGACTCCAAGCATGCATATAGATAGATAGATAGATAGATAGATAGATAGATAGATAGATAGATAGATAGATAGATAGATAGATGATAGACAGATAGATAGATGATATAGATATAGATATACTAATCTCATTAATTGCTATTTGTAATGTTTTAAAACACCAGCTAACCTAAAGTGAGTAAAATAAAGCATAGGTGGTACTACATGGAAAAAAAAAGAAATCTGTGACCTCTTTAAATTCCATGAGTTCCTTGCTTATGATCATTGTTATTTTAAAGTCTGTGTCCTGAGTTTAGTTTATCTAAGTAGTTCCCATTGGAGAATTTTTTTTTTTGCAAAGTGAACTGGGCATGTGGGTTTCTTTCTTCAGTTGTATATCAGGTGTGAAATTCTAGTCTGCTCTATACAGTAGAAACTTGGCTTTGCTGTTGCCACCCAATCTTGGTCGATTTGACATCAGATACAAAGAGTTAGTATATCAGCTCTCTGGTTCTCAGTGTTGATTTTTATTCTTTGTGTACAGGTGTTTTGCATGACTGTATATGTACACCATGTACATACAGTGCCCAGAGAAGTCAGAATAGGGCATCAGATTCCCACCAGAATTAAAAATGGCTGTAAGCTACCATGTGGGTGCTGCAAACCAAATCCAAGTTCTCTGGAAGAATAGCCAGCATTGTAACTGCTGAGCCATCTCTCTAGCCCCTCAGTGTTTGTTTTGTACTAGAAGAATGTGGGCGATTCCAATTCAGTGGTAACCAAGAAAGTGTATGAATGGGACTTATGGTTGGGTTTGCCTAGGCTGGTGTACAAGCTTCACTATTAAAGCTATGCATAGGAGCATGTATAGGTGAGATATAATCTGGAGTATTCACCAAGCTAAACTTGTGAGTGCACAGGCTGTTCCAGCAAGGCTTGGCCTTGGATTTGGTGATGTTCTGTAAGCACTTACCAGGCTAGGTCATCACAGAAGCTGAGCTAACAGGGTTAGGCCTGAGTATTGTGGATGTTGTAAGTGGTTCAGGTTTCAAGGAACTTACGAGAATGGGTAGGTATAAAGACTGCACAACCAGCACAAGACATGGGGTTTGGGGATGGCATGCATAGCACATTTTTAAAAAGGCTTTGACATAGGAAAATCAGATAATGTATATCCAACAGTAATGCTTTCTTGGTTGAGAACTATTATATTTGCTACTGTATTTTCAACAGTATATCATCATAGCCTTCAACAGATGTAAGGTTAATTTAAATAACTGAGTTACAATTTCATAGAAAGATTAATATCTACATATATATATATAATTATTGGGCTATGACACCAAGAATATTTTATAACTTTAGGATGTTTGAGAGAGTAAAGCTGAACTTTATGCTTGTACTTTTTAACCAAGCATATAGTTCTGTATTTCATTTGTATTACAGATGTTTCATGATGTTGAAACAGACAGATTAATAATTAATGTATTCAACTGTCCAGCTCTATATGATGATGTGAAAGTGAAATTTCTCTCTCCGGTGAGTAATCAAAATACAGCTTTTTCTTGTCTGAGACAGAGTTGCATAGCACAGATTGACTGGAAGCTTACCATACAACCCAACTTGGCCTTGAACATGTGGTCCTCCCACCTCAGCCTCCCAAATGCTGACGTTACAGGTCTGTGTCACCAAGCATGACTTTGTTGTCTAGTCTTTTGATGGTTTTGGTTTGGAATTTCCTTTGCTACAGTGCCCAGTAAAGAAAATGACAGACATGACTGTTGTAGCACAAATAATAAAAACCCAGAGACAGATATTAGTGCTCAACCTGAAGATCACTAGAGAGATCTTTCCTCCACCAGGGCTCAAACAAACAATGGCAACCCTATAATGCACCTTTCCATCCTCAGACTCCACATTCCACTGAGTTCCTGCCTCTTTCCCTTTATAGTTCTCTCCACCCAGGCATATCGCTCCTGTCTCCACCTCCCCAGTGCTGGGAGTAAAGGCATGGATTCCCAGGTGCTGGGATCACCTTTGTGTGAGCTCTGTTTCTCTTTTAGACATATTCAATCTTGTTTAGTACAGAGTGGCCTTGAACTCACAGAGGTCTGTCTGCCTCTGTCTCCTGAGTCCTGGGATTAAAGATGTTTGCCACTCTCTGACCCGTATGGCTGACTAGTATGGCTGCTTAGCCCTCTAATGTTCTGTTAAGTTTTATTTATTAAAACACAAATAATAGCTGGGCCATGGTGGTGCACACCTTTAATCCCAGCACTTGGAAAGCAGAGGCAGGTTCTTTGAGGTCAAGGCCAACCTGATCTACAGAGTGAGTTCCATGAGCCAAGGCTACACTGGGAAACCCTGCTTGAAAAATTAAAAAAAAACACACAAATAATAAACCACTATAGCAAAGAAATTAGAGGAAAGCAACAAATAAAAATGAAACACTTTTTCCTAAAGAACATATATAATATTTTTGTATTTCATGAATTCTATAAATAAACATATATTAATTTTTAAATAAATATGGAAACATCTTGACTTAAAAATAAACAAAATACTATAAAGCAGTGATTACGTTTTTGTTTTGTATATTAAAAATACATTGTGGCCACTGGGAGTTCTGCCATATGTCTTTAATCCCACCACTTAGGAGACAGAGGTAGTTGAATCGCTATGAGTCTGAGGACAGTCTGATATAGATTGTGAGTTGCAAACCAACTGGGCCACAATAGTGAAATTCTGTCTCCCCAAAACCCAAAATGACAAACCAAATTTATTGTTGCCACTATATTAAAACATACTTTAAGCATAGTTTCTTAGCCAGGCATTGGTGGAGCACACTTTTAATCCTAGCACTCAGGAGGCAGAGGCAGGCAGATCTCTGTGAGTTCAAGGCCAGCCTGGTCTACAAGAGCTAGCTCCAGGACAGGCTCCAAAGCTGCAGAGAAACCCTGTCTTTAAAAACCAAAAAGCAAAAAGTTTTTTTAACTTACCTTTGAATTGATAAGCAATATAATAGTTTATTAATCTAATCTTACCTTATGAGAAATAGGACTGTCTTCCACTGTCATTGCTCATAATATCTTAAGTATTTAATTTATATTATCAGTTGTAAATGCTGTGTCTGGATATTTACTGTTTGTAGCTAACTTTAAGTATCACTTGTTTCATTTTTCTATAAAATTATCTCTACTACAAATAACTATGTTAGTTACTTAAAATTTCTCTTCCTTTCTCATCCTCTGCCTACTCTCTGCTAGCTACTTAAATTTTAAATATGTTGGAGCAGGTGACTTAAGTAGTTGCCATATAGGCTTGCTGCCCTTGAATAATGGAGTCACTCTGGATTCCCAATCAAACAGCAGTCTCTAACAAAGATAACAATCAAGTGCTATTTGTGAAGGACACTTACAGCAGCTGCATGGGGACCCTTAAAGATTACTCTGAGGCTTGACTTTTAGACACTTTGACCCAGGCCTGACCAGGATTCATGATTTTGGGGCAGAAAGGAATTTAGGGACTGGCAAATATGAATCAGAATTGGTGTTAATAAAAAATATTGGAATATACATTTTTAAAAACAAGGATAAGTAGAAAGAAAAGCATCCAGAAGATGCTTTTTTAAGAGAGTCACACTTAATGTTATTTCCTTATTCATATTTTGGTGAGCTTTGAAGATATTATGAAAGGTTTGTTTGGAACCTAAATCAGATAGTAGGGTGGTTCCTAGGCATCGTCTGACAGAATTATAATTGATAATCACCGGAGTACTACTAGAAGGTATGGTTTCAATAGTGCAAAAAATGTCGGTCGGAAGGAATGATGCCTTTTCCTAGGTCATACACATTCAGGCCTTAAGCCTGGGCCCTTGCTATTTTAACATAAAGTAGCTACATATGGAAGAAAAAAATGTCTGTTAGCCACCTGTATAACAAATGTTTACTGTGCCAGAATTCTTGCTTCCCAGCTGACAAGAGATTTCAATCAGGATGAAGGATCTCCCTTGTCATGTGATTATATTTTCCTCGTGTTTCTTTCTGGCCACATAAAGACAATTGCCTAGGAAACTGAAGGGGAAGCCCAGCCAATCACCTTGTTTGTAAGGCATGTCCCCCTTAGGCTAATATTTACTTATAAAATCTTGCGGGTGTGCAGCCTGCTTCCTCTTTGTTTTCCTGCGCTCCTCGCTGGAACCTTGGCTTTTGTAAGTTCCCTTTTCTTTCCTTTATTAAAGCTGAATGTTTTATAATAAAGCTAGTCTGGTTAATCATAACTGCCGATCGACCACACCCCTTCATTTTGGCGCCCATCCACGTGGGCCCAGCTAGCTCAGTCAGTACAGTATGAGACTCTTAATCTCAGGGTCGTGGGTTTGAGCCCCACGTTGGGTGCCATTTTTGTGAGAGTTGCAGGCCACTTTCCGCTGTCTGTCTCTCGGACGCCTAGCTAGCTTATGCCCCAAAATAACAACACACAAACTGTATTCATTTAAACACTGCCTGGCCCATTAGTTTCAGCCTCTTATGAGCTAATTCTCACATATCTTGCTTTAACCCATATCTAATAATCTATTTAGCACCATGAGGTTGTGCCTTACCAGGAAAATTCTAGCATTATGTCCATCTTGGGCCGGAGTTTCATCACATCTGATCCAGAGAGGAGAGGCATGGCGATTGCCGGAGGCATCTGCCTCACTCCCAGCAGCCTGTTCTGTCTACTCCACCCACCTAAGGGTGGGCCTATCAAAAAGCCAAGGCAGTTTCTTTATTAACCAATGAGATTCCTCCATCAGGAAACCTTGGAAGTATACAGCCCTATGATCATCAAAGCCAGAACATGAAAGTATATTCCCAAAATAAAGGTATTTCTATCATCACCTTTGCCAGTGATTAACTATACAATGTAACTTTCCCTTAAAGAAATCAGGAAGAAATGCTTTATTTTCCTTCAGTTTTGCCTTGAAGCCTCTCTTTGGAGAGAGACTGTAAATCTCAATATGTTCTAACAGAGCTCCTGCTGACATGGCTGTATATACTCACACGTCTTTCACAAACTATTTCTTTGTCCTGGTAGAAAACCTAATGCCTAAATGTCTGGTTAATGACCAGGTGTTTCTCTCACAGGAACCTGTGGCTTTTTTTCACGGTTTATTTATTTATTTTTTTTTTTTGGTTTTTTTGAGACAGGGTTTCCCTGTAGTTTCTAGAGCCTGTCCTGGAACTAGCTCTTGTAGACCAGGCTGGCCTCGAACTCAGAGATCCGCCTGCCTCTGCCTCCCGAGTGCTGGGATTAAAGGCATGCGCCACCACCGCCCGGCTCATGGTTTATTTTTTTATTTAAAAATTTCCATCTCCTCCCCTCCGCCTCCCCCTTCCTTCCCCTCCCCTCCACACATACCCCCACTCCTTCCCTATCCCAGGACAAGGAGCCATCAGGGTTCCCTACTCTATGATGAGACCAAGGTCGTCCCAACTCCCCCCAGGTCCAGGAAGGTGATCAACCAAGCTGAAAAGGCTCCCACAGAGACCTTCCATGCAGACGAATCAAAGCCCAGCACCATTGTCCTTGGCTTCTCAGTCAGCCTCCACCGACGGCCACATTCAGAGAGTCCGGTTTGGTCACATGTTCCATCAGTTCCATTCCAACTGGAGTAGATGATGTCACATTAGTTCTGTCCCACGCTCTCAGTGGGTGAATGAGACCCTCATGGTCCTGACTTTCTTTCTCATGTTCTCCCTCCTTATGCTCCTCATCAGGACCTTGGGAGCTCAGTCCAGTGCTCCAGTGTGGGGCTCTGTCATTTCCTTCATCCATCGCCAGGTGGAGGTTCCATGGTGATATGCAAGAAATTCATCAGTATGGCTATAGGAACTGGCCTTTTCTGGCTCCCTCTCCTCGGCTGCCCAAGGAACTAACTGGGGGCATCTCCCTGGACACCCGGGAACCCCTCTAGAGTCAAGTCTCTTGACAACCCTCAGATGGCTCCCTTAATTAAGATATATGCTTCGCTGCTCCCATATCCACCCTTCCTGTATGCCAAGCATCCCATTCACCCGAGCCTCCCCCATTCTCCCCTTCACACTTTTCTCTCCCCATCTTCCCTTGGCCCCGTCTCACCACACCCCCAAGTTCCCAAATGTTGCCCTGCAATCTTGTCTACTTCCAATGTCCAGAAGGATTACTATATGGTTTTGTTTGGGTTCACCTTGTTATTATCTTCTCAACGATCATGAATTATGGCTCGATATCCTTTACTTATGGCTAGAAATGAATTATGAGTGAGTACATCCCATGTTCATCTTTTTGGGTCTGGGATACCTCACTCAGAATAGTGTTTTCTATTTCCATCCATTTGCCTGCAAAATTCAAGATGTCATTGTTTTTTAACACTGAGTGGTATTCTAACATGTATATATTCCACAGTTTAATCATCCATTCTTCCACTGAAGGGCATCTAGGTCGTTTCCAGGAACTGACTATTACAAATAATGCTGCTATGAACATAGTTGAGCAGGTGCTTTTGTAGTATGATTGGGCATCTCTTGGGTAAATTCCCTAGAGTGGAATTACTGGGTCCTGGGGTAGGTTGATCCCGAATGTTCTGAGAAGCCGCCACATTGCTTTCCAAAGTGGCTGCACAGGTGTGCATTCCCACCAGCAATGGATGAGTGTACCCCTTACAACACAACCTCTCCAGCAAAGGCTATCATTTGTGTTTGGAATTTTAGCCAATCTGACAGGTGTAAGATGGTATCTCAAAGTTGTTTTGATTTGCATTTCCCTGATAGCTAAGGAAGTTGAGCATGACCTTAAGTGTCTTTTGGCCATTTGAACTTCTGTTGAGTATTCTCTGTTCAGTTCAGCACCCCATTTTTTAATTGGGTTAATTAGCATTTTAAAGTCTACTCTCTTGAGTTCCTTATATATTTTAGAGATCAGACCTTTGTCAGTTGCAGGGCTGGTAAAGATCTTTTCCCAGTCAGTAGGCTGCCTTTGTGTCTTAGTGACAATGTCCTTTGCTTTACAGAAGCTGCTCAGCTTCAGGAGGTCCCATTTATTCAATGTTGCCCTTAATGTCTGTGCAGCTGGGGTTATACGTAGGAAATGGTCTTCTGTTCCCATTTGTTGTAGACTATTTCCCACTTTCTCCTCTATGAAGCTCAATGTGTTCAGATTAATATTGAGGTCTTTAATCCATTTGGACTTGAGTTTTGTGCATGGTGATAGATATGGATCTACTTTCATTCTTCTACAGGTTAACATACAGTTATGCCAGCACCATTTGTTGAAGATGCTTTCTTTCTTCCATTGTGTACTTTTGGCTCCTTTATCAAAAATCAGGTGTTCATAGGTTTATGGGTTCGATTCCATTGGTCGACTTCTCTATTTTTGTGCCAGTACAAAGCTGTTTTCAATACTGTAGCTATGTAATAGAGTTTGAAGTCAGGGATGGTAATGCCTCCAGAAGTTGATTTACTGTATAAGATTGTTTTGGCTATCCTGGGTTTCTTGCTTTTCCATATTAAGTTGATTATTGCCCTCTCAATATCTGTGAAGAACTTTGATGGGACCTAAATGGGGATTGCATTGAATCTATAGATTGCTTTTGGTAGAATTGCCATTTTTACTATGTTGATCCTCCCAATCCATGAGCATGGGAGATCCTTCCATTTTCTGGTATCCTCTTCAATTTCTTTCTTCAAAGACTTAAAGTTCTTGTCAAATGAATCCTTCACTTCCTTGGTTAGAGTTATTCCAAGATATTTTATGCTATTTGTGGCTATTGTGAAAGGTGATACTTCTCTGATTTCCCTCTCTGCTTCCTTATCCTTTGTGTATAGGAGGGCGACTGATTTTTTGGAGTTGATCTTGTATCCTGACACTTCCCTGAAGGTATTTATCAGCTGTAGGAGTTCTTTGGTAAAGGTTTGGAGGTCACTAATGTATACTATCATATTATCTGCAAATAACGAAAGTTTAACTTCCTCCTTTCCAAATTGAATCCTCTTCATTCCCTTATGTTGTCTTATTGCTATTGCTAGAACTTCAAGCACTATATTGAAGAGATAAGGAGACAGTGAACAGCCTTGTCGTGTTCCTGAATTTAGTGGGATAGCCTTGAGTTTCTCTCTGTTTAATTTGATGTTAGCTGTTGGCTTGCTGTAAATAGCCTTTATTATATTTAGGAATGACCCCTGTATCCCTAATCTCTCCAAGACCTTTTTCAAAGGGGTGTTGAATTTTGTCAAATGATTTTTCAGCATCTAATGAGATAATCATACGGATTTTTTCCTTCAGTTTATTTATATGATGGATTACATTGATAGATTTTCGTATGTTGAACCAGCCCTGCATCTCTGAGATGAAGCCTACTTGATCATAGTGGATAATTTTTCTAATGTGTTCTTGGATTCGGTTTGCCAGTATTTTATTGAGAATTTTTGCATCAATGTTCATGAGTGAGATTGGCCTGTAATTCTCTTTCTTGGTTGAGTCTTTGTGTGGTTTACGTATCAGGGTAACGGTACCTTCATAGAAGGAATTTGGCACTGACTCTTCTGTTTCTATATTATGAAATACCTTAAGGGGTATAGGTATTAGGTCTTCTTGGAAGTTCTGGTAGAATTCCGCATTGAAACTATCTGGTCCTGGGCTCTTTTTGGTAGGGAGGTTTCTGATAACAGTTTCTAATTCTTCACGACTAACAGGACTATTTAGATTGCTCACCTGGTCCTGGTTCAACTTTGGTATATGGTACTTATCTTAAAAAATGCCCATTTCTTTTACATTTTCCAATTTTGTGGCATACAGGCTTTTGTAGTAAGATCTAATGATTCTCTGAATTTCCTCTGTGTCTGTGGTTATGTCCCCCTTTTCATTTCTGACCTTATTAATTTGCATGTTCTCTCTATGCCGTTTAATTAGTTTGGATAGGGGTTTGTCAATCTTGTTGATTTTCTCCAAGAACCAGCTTTTTGTTTCATTGACTCTTTGGATTGTTTTCTGTGTTTCTATTTTGTTGATTTCTGCCCTCAGTTTGATTATTTCCAGTCTTCTACTTCTCCTAGGTGAGTCTGCTTCTTTTTTTTTCCAGAGCTTTCAGGTGTGCTGTTAAGTCTCCAATGAGTGCTTTCTCTGTTTTCTTTAAGTGGGCACTTAGTGCTATGAACTTTCCTCTTAGCACTGCTTTCATTGTGTCCCATAGGTTTGAGTATGTTGTGTCTTTGTTTTCATTAAATTCAAGAAAGACTTCAATTTCTTTCTTCATTTCTTCCTTGACCCAGTAGTTGACTGTTCAGTTTCCATGTGTTTCTAGGCTTTCTGGGGGTAGCATTGTTGTTGAATTGTAATTTTAATCCATGGTGATCCAATAAGACACAGGTGGTTTCTAATATTTTTGTAACTGTGGAAGTTTGCTTTGTTACCGAGTATGTGGTCAATTTTCGAAAAGGTTCCATGAGCCGCAGAGAAGAAGGTATATTCTTTCCTATTTGGGTGGAGTGTTCTATAGATGTCTGTTAAGTCCATTTGGTTCATTACCTCCATTAAGTCTTTTAATTCTCTGTTAGGTTTCTGTCAGATTGACATGTCCATTGGTGAGAGTGGAGTGTTGAAGTCTCCAACTATTAGTGTGTGTGGTTTGATGGCTGCCTTGAATTCTATAAGTGTTTCTTTTACATAAGTGGGTGCTTTTATATTAGGGACATAGATATTCAGGATTGAGACTTCCTTCTGAAGGATTTTTCCTGTTATGAGTATAAAGTGTCCCTTTCCATCTCTTCTGATTGATTTTAGTTTGAAGTCAACTTTATTGGAAATTAGTATGTCCACACCTGCTTGTTTCTCGGGACCATTTGCCTGATAAACCTTTTCCCAACCCTTTACTCTGAGTAGATGTCTGTCTTTGTGGTTGAGGTGTGTTTCTTGTAAACAGCAGAATGTTGGATCCTGTTTTCGTTTCCAATCTCTTAGCCTGTGCCTTTTTATAGGTGAATTGAGTCCATTGATATTAACTGATATTAATGATCAGTGGTTGTTAACTCCGGTCATTTTTTTGTAGTAGAGTTTGTGTGTTTCCCTTCTTCTAGTTGTGCTGGTGAAGGGTTGCTAGATGTCTGAGTTATTGTGGGCATTGTTGGACTCCTTGTTTTGTGATTTTCCTTCTATTACTTTCTGCAAGGCTGGATTTGTTGCTACGTATCGTTTAAATCTGTTTTTGTCCTGGAATATCTTGTTTTCTCCATCAATGGTGAATGCAAGCTTTTCCGGGTATAGTAGTCTGGGCATGCATCCATGTTCCCTTAGTGTTGGTAGCACATCTATCCAGGACCTTCTGGCTTTCATGGTTTCCAGTGAGAAGTCAGGTGTAATTCTGATAGGTTTCCCTTTGTATGTGACTTGACCTTTTTCCTTTGCAGCTCTTAATATCTGATCTTTATTCTGTATATTTTGTGTTTTGATTATTATATGGCGTGGGGATATTTTCTTTTGATCCAGTCTATTTGGTGCTCTGTAGGCTTCTTGTAGCTTCATAGGGATATCCTTCTTTAGGTTGGGGAAATTTTCTTCTATAATTTTTTTAATATATTTTCTGGGCCTTTGAGTTGTAATTCTTCTCCTTCTTCTACCCCAATTATTCTTAAGTTTGGTCTTTTCATGGTGTCCCAGATTTCCTGGATGTTTTGTGTTAAGAATTTGTTGTATTTGTTTTGTTCTTTAATCTGAGAGTTTATTTCCTCTATAGTATCTTCAGAGTCTGAGATTCTTTCTTCCATCTCTTGTATTCGGTTGGAAATACTTGTCTCTGAAGTTTCTGTTCATTTACTCAGAATTTCCATTTCCAGTCTTCCCTCAGATTGTGTTTTCTTCATTACCTCCATTTCATTTTTCAGGTCTTGTACTGTTTCCCTTACCTGTTTGATTGCTTTTTCTTGTTTTTCTTGGGTATCTTTGAGAGATTTATTTATTTCGTCTACCTTTTTGTTTGTCATCTCCATTTGTTTATGGCAGTTTTTTACCTCCTGTTTAAGGTCTCTATTATTTTCATAAAGAACTGTTTAAGGTCAATTTCTTCTATTTCTTCTGGGGTAGGGTGTTCAATCCTTGTTGTTTCATGATGACTGGATTCTGGTGATGTCATGTTGCCTTTCATGTTGTCAGAGGAGTTCTTGAATTGGCGCCTGCCCATCTCGTCCTTCAAATGGAGCTAGGAGAGACTTGGTGACTTGTTCCAATCCTTGCTCTGACTGAATCTGGGTGGATCTCCTCAGTGCCAGAGCAGGAGCTATTCCTTGCAACACAATCTGAAGGAGCCCACACTCCCTTGCGGGACTCCTCAGACCTGCCTGGAGGGCAGCCTCTCCCCCCTCTGGTTAGGTGGCCTTGGTACATGGTCAGGACACTTGAATACACTAGGGAAGGCCATCCAGATGGGACTCCACAGCACTGAATCAGGGATTCCTGGTAGCTGAGGGACGTCTCCCAAATGTGTCTTCCAGTTTTAAGATCTGGTGTCTTTGCTCCCAGATGAGTCTTCTGGTGCTAGTATCTGGTGTCTTTGCTTCCAGATGTGTCTTCTGGTCCTCCTAGATGTGTCTTCTGGTCCTCCCAGATGTGTCTTCTGGTCCTTATATCCAGTGTCTTTGCTGGCCAGGGAGTTCTGGAGAGGGCCTACCTTGCTGCAGGCAGGCTATTGAAACAAAGAAACTCCTGCCTGCCGGTTGCACTCCCTATGCAGTTCCAGCACCCTGATCCGGCTGCGCTGGAGATGTTATGAACCCGAAGAGGGGGGGAAGAAGGGACGGTTTTTTTGGGTGCAAGCTGGGTGGGGTCAGAAGATGGAGGCAGTAGCCAGTGAGACTAGTCCCAGCCAGAAGACTAGAAAGTGTAGCTGGTCAGGGAGTGGCTGTGATCCCTCTCCCAGGCTGCTACCGAGGGGGCAGGAAGTCACTGAACCTGTGGCTTTTGTCTGCTTTGTCTGGTTCATTCCTAAAAAGAGGGCCATTTTCCAGGGTAGCCCTGGAAGGAAGGCCATTGAGTTCAGGTGTGCTAAGTAGATAAGGAGATGATCACAGAACACAAAAGGTAATAACAGAAGCAGCTTTTGGTACTTAAGAATCCAAGAATCCCAGAAAGAAGAGAGCAGCATGCCTCATGGGAAGGAAGACGGGGGCCAACTAAAGCAATGAAAAAGGACCTCATTCAATATGATTTTTTCTAGTTCCATCCCTCCATGTGCAAAGTTCATGACTTTATTTATTTTTTTCTCATTTTTTTTATTAAAAATTTCCATCTCCTCCCCTCCTCCTCCCCCTTCCCTCCTCCCCCTTCCCTCCTCTCCCTTCCACCCATACTCCCACTGCAACCCTCTCCAAGACAAAGAGCCATCAGGGTTCCCTTCACTGTGTTAAGTCCAAGGTCCTCCCAGCTCCCCCTAAGTCCAGGAAGGTGAGCACCCAAACTGACAAGGCTCACAGTGAGCCCGTCCATGCTGTAGGGTTTATGCTCATTGCCATTGTCCTTGGTTTCTCAGTCCTCCTCCACCGTCAGTCACATTCAGAGAGTCCGGTTTGGTCCCCTGTTCCATCAGTCCCATTCCAACTGGACTTGGTGGTCTCCCGTTAGCTCTGTCCCACCGTCTCAATGGGTAAACGCACTCCTCACGGTCCTGACTTCCTTGCTCATGGTTGGGATATAGGAAAGATGGATATGGGAACAAGGAATTATATATCTTAATTATAAGGGAGCCATTCTAGGGTTGGCAGAGACTTGACTCTAGAGGGGTTCCCAGGTGTCCAGGAAGACGCCCCCAGCTAGTTCCTTGGGCAGCTGAGGAGAGGGTGCCAGAAATGTCCAGATCCTATTGCCATACTCATGAATATCTTGCATATCACCATAGAACCTTCACCTGGCATTGGATGGAGAAAATGACAGAGCCCCACATTGGAGCACCGGATTGAGCTCCCAAGGTCCTGATGAGGAGCAAAAGGAGGGAGATCATGACTTTATTTTTCTTAACATCTGGAGATTATTCCATAGTGCATATGTGCCACACTTTCCTCATCCGTTTTCAGTTTTTAACAGTGCAAATACCTGTAAATTTCCATAAATGCAGATAAGTCACTATATGTGTGTGTGAATATGTATGTATGTGTGTGTGTGTGTATATATATATATATATATATACATATATATAGGAATATATGGGAATAAAGATGGGAATATATGTGTGAGAATATATACTGTATATTATATTATATTCTTTGTATATATAAACTATATATTGTATATAATACATAAACATGTATTTATATATTGATTATCCTTCAACATTCTGTTGAAGCCGTCTTGTGTCTTAACTATATCATTATAAACTGTAAAGTGCTGCATATTTAATTGATATGATTGCTAATATGGTTTTAAAGGTTTAAGGGAAGAAAATTTAAATTCACTGGATTATTAGTTCTTTGTGCCAGTTTTATTGGGAAACTAATCTTTTTCTCTTTAACCATGTCTTTTTTAGAATCTTCCTAAATACTATGATGACTGCCCTTTTTTCTTTTGGTTTCATACATCTTTTATACGAAAAAACAGGTAGGGATACCTTGTAATCCAGCAGAAACAGCTTAATGTTCCATGTATGTATTATGTCAAGGTTTAACAAGCTGTGCTAAGTTCATCTTATAGAAACGAGATAAACCCTTGAGTCATTCCAGTGAAACAGTTATCTTAAGGTGGTTTTAAAATCTTTTAGGGTTTGTTTGCATTTATTATTAATATGAAATACACATACAATATACATTTACAATTTGTGTTTACTTTTTTATGGAACTCAGTCCCATTAGCTACTCTTACCTCCACTCTGCTCCTCTCACTTGGGACATTATGTACCTTGGTAAAGGTTTTTTCAAGATGGAGATGCATTACTCAGAAGCAAAGTGCCCTTCGACTATAAGTTAAAGTCTATTATACTCAGATCTTGAGTGTGACTGTAAACTCCTTTCATGGAAGGTTAACATGTATCCCTTAATGCCTTGATTTTGGTAAGGCCTAGAGGAGTGTTGGCTAATTGGCACCCAACCACCAAATTCCAAGTGTGACCCAGGGGTCCATAGCTAAGAAACTGATTGCTGCACCTAACATCTAGGACAGAAGTTAGAAAGCATGGTATTAGTGAAGTCACCTAAAATTATTCATGTGATAATTTCCCACTTAAATATTATTTATTAGAAAATCATTTGTTAGAAATTGAGCTGAAAATCCTAATTTAAAAAATTAATTGGAGCCAAGCAGTGGTGGTGCATGCCTTTAATCCCAGCACTCAAGAGGCAGAGGATGGTGGATCTCAGTGAGTTAGTTCTAGGTCAGCCTGGTCTACAAAGTGAATTCCAGGGTGAGCAGAACTGTTATACAGAGAAGCCCTGTCTCAAAAAAAATAAAAAAATATTACTTTGATTTAATTATTCCAAACAATCTTGTGGTCATGAGAACAAGGGGAGACAGGCAGATAGACAGAGGGAATGAGAATCTACTACAGGCAAAAAACTGTAATCTGGTAAATTGGTAGGTGGTGTTGAAATGGTTGTCACTGAACAGGCCAGGAGTTAATACTGTCTTAATCACTTCAGACTGACAAACTGACCAAGGCCTGATGATAATTCAAGCCTTGTAAGACACCAGAAGAGAACTTGAAAAGCACATGATTTAGATTTGTAGTAATTTGTATTTGGTGGAGATTTTGACCATTTATTTCTGGATGTGCACAAACTTTGATTTATGAGACTTGGTCCTTTATAATCCATGTTGATATAGGAAAAGCAAAGTTGAATCATTTTAATTCTCACTTTATATAAGATGCTAAAGATGTTTGTAACATTCAATTTGCAGAAGGATAAAATAAACTGTTTATAGGCAGGAGACAGATGTTAAGCCAAAACACAAAGTTCTTCACTTAAAGGAAAAGCAATATTTTATTTCACCCCTCATATAGAAATATGATGAATGATACCTTATGAAGCAGTGTTAGAAGAGTCAGAAACTGTTCTTACTAAGGTACTTTTGATCTTGGAGAGATGAAGGGGTCAGCCAACACACAGAGAGGGTCTGAGACTCTGACAGCTAGTGGGCTCCTTTTTGTGAAGCACCAACAAATTAATCATGGCTTCCTGTTAGCCCTAATAGAAAATGTAATGATTTTTTTTCTTATTCTTAGGCTTTATCTACCAAGAAATGAATTGGATAATACTCATAAATCAAAAACATGGAAAATTTACAGTCCAAAGTTTGCAGTGGAAGTGTATTTCGATGAGATATAGCCCAAAGTTGTGTAGTGGCTGTTGAGTGAGTGCTGTTCCCCTTCTTGGAGAGAAGCATGTTCTTTCTGCTGCAGGCTGCACATTTATGTCTTCTAACTTATGTCATGGGTGGTGTGTCTGTAGTATGTGTGTACATGTTTCTGGGAAATATATTAAATGTATACAGGAAAAATTATGTCGATGGCCTTTTTTTCTTTTGAAGGCATATACAATATGGTCTTTCTCTTTTTATTTTTGAGAAAGGGTCCCACTATAAAGCCCTTGCTGGCCTGTAATTCACTGTCAGCTAGATATGAACTCATAGAAATCTACCTGGCTCTGCCACATGAGTGCAGGGATTAAAGGTATATATCACCATGCCTGGATCTCTTTGTACTGTTTGGCACATTCTGTACATAGAAGTATTAGGTATTATTTTGAAGAACTTTGAAGCATTCAATCTTTCATGTCAATATTATGGACATTAGGTATCATTGTGAGAAACTTTGAAATAACAGGTCTTTCCTGTCGAGAGCATCGAGCCATTATAGGGGTTGTCTGTGTTCCCACAGACACACGTATTTACATGTTTCAGAACAAGTATTTATTCTGCTTTATGTTTGTAATTTGCCTCTACTTGATTCACAGATTGTTAAGATGCATACGATTGACAGGAATGCCAAAGATTTTTTTGTTTTAGTTGTTTATTTTACCTGCATACTTGTGTCTTCGTGTGCGTATGCATGGGTGTACATGTGCCGTCGTACACATGTCAACATCAGAGGACAACTTGTGCAGCCCTGTTCTCTCCTTCCATCATATGACCTCAGGCTTGACATCAAATACCTTTACCCATTGAGCAAGCCATCTCCCAGACCAGCAAAATCGAAGTTTTAAATCTAGGAGAAAAAAAAATCTAGTCCTTTACTGATAGCTCACACTTTCCCCTCTCTCGAGGGGATGCACAAGTAGCTTACATGACAAATTCTTTTACAACATGAAAAGCAAAGACCTTAGTGTCTGCTGCTTTTCTGTAACATTAAGTGAAGTTGAAGGAAACCAATCTAGATGTGTTAAAGTTCATTGTCCCTGCCCTCCTAAACCATTAGCTCTAAGGAATATTACCTTTAAGCACTGGTTAGCCACACAAATTCATTTTCTGTTTGGTTTCAAGTGCATAAAAGATCTGCATTCTAAATCTCTTCATCACCACAAAGTCTTGATCATCCTTGAAAAGAATGTCATTTTGGGCTTCACTGAAATAAACTTATTTAGATTTCCCCTTTATTAGCAAGGATGTCAACAATTCTGCCAAGGTGAATTTGTTAGGAAATTAAAGATGGAAACTAGTAAAACTCTCATCTGTTATCATTACAGGGACACCTTCTAAAAATGTCAGTAGATGACTCTATTATGCAGACCACAGAGTGACTCTGCATAAAGACAGCTACAGCACCAATGGGCCACATCATATGCACAACTTCATAGGCAGAAATGTCACTTTGCAGACCATGGCTATTTAACTCCTGAAAAACCCTGCATTCTGTAGAAATCACTCTAGAAACAATAGCTCATGAAATTAAAAGAGGTTTGGGGACAGACCACAACAACCAAGCAACTCTGCATAGTCAGTATTCTAACCACTTGGGCCTCTAGGTTAGCAGCTCTGAAGTCTAGAAGGTAAAGCTGTGTGTTTTGTTCTGAAGTGAAAATAGAATAAAACAAGGCTATGAAAGCCACAACTGTTACTTAAGCTCAAAGTTTCTCTGGTAATGGGAGCAGTAATCTGCACAGAGCTGAGAGATGTTTGTTTGTGTTTGTTTGTTTGTTTTCCTGCCTCTTACTTGCCATCCTCTGAATAATCCACAAAGGGTTTCAGTCTTTACCCCTAATGTGGTAGTATGATCTTCCATAAATCCAGTTATGGAAACATAAGCTGGAACATGACAGGATACATACTATTTAATTTGATTTGCAAGCAGCATTGATCCATCCATAGGCAGAGTCCATGATTGGTTAGCCTTTTAGTTTGCTATACTGGCAATAAGGAGGAAGAAAGTTGAAAAAAGTTAACACTGAGGTTTCTCTCCCACCATTCAAGACTCATCAAAATTCTGCCAGTTGCCATTTGCTATACTGTTCTGGTTTTGTTCACAGAAAGAAACTTAGTTAGGCCTCTGGCAGTTTCGCTGTCTTAGATCCCAAATGAACAATTCTTAAAACAAATTGAGAAATTCATCTCACAATATAGCTCCATATGAGTTTTCCTAAATAGATTTGCTAATTTGACTTAGAATTATACAAAAATGCAAAGTGTTTGAGGCAGAACACTTTTCGGGGCATAGTAGTGTTGCACCCTTGTAATCAGAATTTTTAGAAGCCAAATATTGAAGGCCACCTTCAGTTCAAGGCTATCTGTGCTTCAGAGCAAATGCTAGGCCAGCCTGAGCTACAGAAAGAGACTCAGTTTCAAAAATCCATCAAGAAAGTCATTCTAAACTTAATGGCAAGTGCTTTAATTATTTTTAAAAAGTAGATAAACCGAGGGACTGAGCAGAGACAGCTCATTTAGTAAAATCCCCACTGAACAAGCATTAGGACTTGAGTTCAGATCGTGACACCTGTCTCAGCACTGAGGGACCAAAGACAGACAAATCTCAAGGGCTCTCTGACTTGCCAGTCTACTCAGGCAGCCAGCTCCAGGCCCAGAGAGACTTCCTACCTCAAAAAGACTCTGAGGCAGACTTCAGTAGCCCCGGGGAGTTGGCCAGGTTTCTAGCACCAGGCAATCATCTCTCTTGTTGAGAGGGCCTTATGTCCAATTAGAGAGTCATTGGTTACCACTACGGTATCTGTGACACTACATCACCATTAAGGTTATCATACCATGCTGCAATCATTCATCTTGGAGAACACACAACTATGACTTTACTAAACCAGCATGGTCTCTAACTACATTCTAAGCATCTATCTTTATATAGAGATTAGTGTTGTCCTCACCTTTAAAAGACTTCTCTTTTCAACAGACAGAGACCATTACAGGAACCTATAACTAATCACAGGGCAGAGTTCTGGAGCCCAGTCTCAATCGATATGTCTACAACACAACTCCTGCCTCTATGGCTCAGAGGTTCCTTCAGAAGAAGGGGTGGGAAAATTGTAAGAGCCAGAGAAACAGGAAGTTTGCTGTGTGATTGAGTCTCCTAGAATGTCAGAAAGCTACACCCAAGAAGCCTCATCAAGATGGCTACCTAAATAAGACATGAACAAAATCACCACTAATAGACACGCTATCATGGAAGGAAGAGAGCTCACCGGGCCTCATTCCTAGACAAAGAACTACAGGCAACTAAGGAATGCTGTGTGCGTGAGACATAGCTGTCCCTGGGGAAGAGCACAACAATAAGTCATCCAACAGCAAATGGCCAGTCCTGAAATCATACAAGTAGCAAGATATATCTACCCATATATAGATATAGCTAGATAGATGTATCCATATGTATGTATATATGTATGTATATCAATTAAAGAGAAAGACACCATGAATTTTTTTTTTTTCTCATGGTTTATTTTTTTTATATTTAAAAATTTCCATCTCCTCCCCTCCTCCTCCCCCTTCCCTCCCCTCCTCCTCCCCCTTCCCTCCCCTCCTCCCCCTTCCCTCCCCTCCCCTCCACCCATACCTCCCCTCCCTCCCTCTCAAGGCCAAGGAGCCATCAGGGTTCCCCACTCTATGCTAAGACCAAGGTCCTCCCAACTCCCCCCAGGTCCAGGAAGGTGATCGGCCAAGCTGAGAAGGCTCCCACAGAGCCCGTCCATGCAGAAGAATCAGAGCCCAGAGCCATTGTCCTTTGCTTCTCAGTCAGCCCCCGCTGTTGGCCACAATCAGAGAGACGGGTTTGCTCGCATGATCCATCAGTCCCATTCCAACTGGAGTTGGTGATCTCCCATTAGTTCTGTCCCACCGTCTCCATGAGTGAACGCACCCCTCTCGTTCCTGACTTTCTTTCTCATGTTCTCTCTCCTTCTGCTCCTCATCAGGACCTTGGGAGCTCAGTTCAGTGCTCCAGTGTGGGGCTCTGTCATTTTCTTCATCTATCGTCAGGTGGAGGTTCTTCAAATACGTGGCACAATCAGTAGGAACTCTGTCAACAAATGATGCTGATGCTGAGATTCACCAATAGCCTGGTGCCTTCACAATGAACACGACTGGGGTGAACCTGACAATTCCAGTAGTTAAGACACTGGCAACTTGGTCGTGTGCACAGACTCCTGGGAACTTCAGCAACATTCTCAACCTTCCAATAGCCAAGTGAAATCTCGTTGGCTTCATTGGTTCTTCTTCTTTCCCCTCTCGTTCCTGACTTTCTCCCTCATGTTCTCGCTCCTTCTGCTCCTCATCAGGACCTTGGGAGCTCAGTCCAGTGCGCCAATGTGGGGCTCAGTCACCTTCCCCATCTGTCGCCAGATGGAGGTTCCCTCACGGTCCTGACTTTCTTTCTCATGTTCTCTCTCCTTCTGCTCCTCATCCGGACCTTGGGGGCTCAGTCCGGTGCTCCAATGTGGGGCTCTGTCATTTTCTTCATCTATCGTCAGATGGAGGTTCTATGGTGATATGCAAGAAATTCATCAGTATGGCTATAGGAACTGGCCTTTTCAGGCTCCCTCTCCTCAGCTGCCCAAGGCACTAACTGGGGGCGTCTCCCTGGAAACCTGGGAACCCCTCTAGGGTCAAGTCTCTTGACAACCCTCAGGTAGCTCCTTAAATTAAGATATATGCTTCCCTGCTCCCATATCCACCCTTCCTATATCCCAAGCACCCCATTCCTCCGAGCTCCCCCCGTTCTCCCCTTCACACTTTTCTCTCCCCATCTTCCCTTGGCCCAGTCTTGCCCAACCCTCAAGTTCCCAATTATGCCGGGCGATCGTGTCTACCTCCAATATCCAGGAGGATTACTATATCTTTTTTTGGGAGTTCACCTTCTTATTATCTTCTCAAGGATCCCAAATTTATAGGCTCAATGTCCTTTAATTATGGCTAGAAACCGACTATGAGTGAGTACATCCCATGTTCATCTTTATGGGTCTGGGTTACCTCACTCAGAATAGTGTTTTCTATTTCCATCCATTTGCCTGCAAAATTCAAGATGTCATTGTTTTTTACCGCTGAGTAGTATTCTAGCATGTATATATTCCACAGTTTCTTCATCCATTCTTCCACTGAAGGGCATCTAGGTTGTTTCCAGGATCTGGCTATTACAAATAATGCTGCTATGAAGATAGATGAGCATATGCTTTTGTTGTATGATTGGGCATCTCTTGGGTAGATTCCCAAGAGTGGAATTGCTGGGTCCTGGGGTAGGTTGAACCCGAATTTCCTGAGAAACCGCCACACTGCTTTCCAAAGTGGTTGCACAAGTTTGCATTCCCACCAGCAATAGACACCATGAATTTGAATGAGAAAGCAAGGTGGGGGTACATGGTTAAAGAGAGGAAAGGGAAGGCAGAAAATGATGTAATTATAATCTCAGAAAATTAAAAATCATATAAAAAATAAGGTGATAAAAGATAATTGAGATAATTTAGGTTAATAAAAGCTGACAAGAAGCAAAAAAAAGAAAAAAGAAGGTGAGAGTAAGTAGAGGAAAATAGTCACTATCATCCTCCGGCTGCCACACTCATGAATGGGTGAGTGCATACACACTCATACCACACGCATACAGCAAATAAATAAATGAGCAATAGAAGCTGTCTTATTCATTGTTATTTTGCTGTGATGAGACACCATATAACATAGCAACACCTATAAAAGAAAACACTTGCTTAAAATTTCAGAGGGTGAGTTCATTATCATCATAGCAGGAAGCACGGTGGCATGCAGGCAGGCATGATACATCCTGATCCACAGGAAGCAGCAAGAACACTGGGCCTGGATTGGGCTTTCAAAACCTCACTTCCTCCAAAAAGGCCACACCTCCCAATCATTCTAATCCTATAAACAACTCCACTCTTTGGAGACTAAGCATTCACTTATATGAGCCCCATGATGGCCATTCTCATTCAAACCACCACACATGCAGAGGTCAAGAGCAATCTAGTGGGATGTTTCATGACTGCAGAGAACATAAGTAACATTTGTCAACTTGTCTGCAGTAAAATTATTTTACATAAGGAAATTTTACTGACAAAAGAATACTTGTTCCAATTTAAATTGGTCCTTACTATAAATATAATGTATTTAAATGATGCTCATCATAAACTCACATTAGTTTTATTTAATAATAATTAAGTACTCATTTCTTTAAACAAACTATCTCAAGTTTTGGTTTTGTCTTAAGTACAATTGTACCCAAACATTAAACCATAAATTAAACCAGAATAATAGTAAAAAATTATCCTTAGGTCTTAATTTTTCACTTCCCCTGTTTTTATTTTTATAGAGGAGACCACAAATCTTTAATGGGCAGACTGTGAGAAGACACACTGCCAAGAGGGATACTAGATTCCAGGCACGAAAAAGGAAGACCATGGCTTTGGCCAGTCCTTTTCCTACAGGAAACCAATCCTATTTTGCTTCAATCCAGACCTGTTCAGATGAAGCACCACTCAGTAGCCACTGACCAGACAAGAGCAGAGAGGACTAAATTAGAGAGACAGTTCTCTCATAAAAAGCCAGCCCAGGGATGCTAAGAGGCACCCCCTCCTCTTTTGAGAATACTTTGCTTTCCCAACATTGTGCTCCTGGCATTGTGGCAAGGGGGCATTAACAAGTCTACAACCTTCACCTTTGTAGGCAGTAGGAGCAAATCCTACTGTCAGCCCCTCTGGTCTTGGAGTAATGCAAACAATGTAATTTTGGTTGCTTCATGCAATTACCTAGTTTAATAAAGTGTTTTTATTGTGTCACAATGCTTTCCAAATTTACACATCATCAAGAGTCATTAAATGCCATATCCATGGCTGCCTCGCCTGTGTGGCAAAATGCCTCTCAGGTGGTGGCTGTTTCAAAATGAGGGGCTCATGCTTCCCGGAGCTTGGCCCTCGGAGGCTCCCTGGCAGTCTGCTTGAGTTGTAGTGCCTGATCTGCCTCAAGGACCTCGTTCACTTTGTTCGTGGCAATAGTTCTTTGCATTGGCTCTGCTATTTTCTTTCTCTGTCCTATTTTTCTCTTGCAAAAAACTTAATCTGTTCAAGAAACCAGGAAACATTCCCAACGGCTCCTTGAATACAGAGGAACTGATGCATCAATTCCCCCCCTTGATTCAAGCCATTAATGTTATGATTTAGACTCCAGCTCGCACTCTGGGGGAACTTATGGATACCCTAGAACAGAAAGAGCTCATGATAGGAGAAGATAAATAAATTATGAAGGAAAACGTATGGAGTGACATGAGTTACCATCTATGGAGAGGCTAGCCAGAATGAGAAACCCCTGGTGCATTTTAGATAGGAAAGAAAGGCAGGCTATTCTTGACAATATGAAGCTAGCCATTCAATATTGGAGTAAGCCCTGGGGATGGAATCCTGAAGAATGGTGTTTGGGTTACCTTGAGGGCAGATATGATTTAGGGCCATGAAAAAGTTAGCAGTTGGTTAATGGTGTGAGACAAATTTCAAAGAAAAGCTCTGTCCACCTGGCCCTAACCACAAGACATGCTGAAAACAATCAACTGATGTAATCATTTTTTTCATGTAAGCTTTTGTGTCTGCCAACTTCCTTCTGTAATCTCATAAAAGTGATGCTTGAATTTTAGTAAATTTGCAGCAGATTCAAAACTCATTAGAGTTGTGTCTGTCTGTCATTCACCGAATCCCGAGTGCTCCTAGCCTTCACCCCTGTTCTCCCTTGGTCTTCGATCTCCAAGGGAGTTGGTGATGGAGGAATGTCTATGTGTTACTTTCATTATTAATAAAGATACTGCCTTGGCCCTTTAAGAGAACAGAAAATTAGGTAGGTGGAGTAGACAGAACAGAATGCTGGGTAGCAGGAGTGGGGAGACGCTTCAGGCAGTTGCCATAGTGAGTCGCCATGCTTCTCCTCTCCGAGATGAATGCAGGTTAAGATCTCTCCTGGTAAGCCACACCTCGTGGTGCTATATAAGTTACTAAATATGGGTTAAAGCAAGATATGAGAATCAACCAATAAGAAGCTACAGATAACGGGCCAGGCAGTATTTAAATGAATACAGTTTCTGTGTAATTATTTTGAATAAAGCTAGCCAGGTGGCGGGACACAGCCCACCGCTCCTTCTACAGATTGGCGCTCCAACGTGATGGACTAAATCCACTTAAAAACCTGAGAGGGCTTTAAATAAAGGAGAGAGAGAGTTTAACACAGCTTTTTGCTGTTTGCCTGGATGTGCCGTAGAGAGATTTCCTGTTTTGGCAAAAGCGGCAGAGAAAAAGCTGAGTCATTTTAAAATACAGCTTCCGGGGCTGTGCGGCCAGTGCAAACTATGGCTTTAAAGCATTTCAGTGGCTTTTATGGGCCTGGATATTTGTGTTCCCGCTTGGGATCAGAAGGAGAGTGCTCTGAGACTGGGCCAATGGCTCAGAGCTCCCCGCCTGCACCTGGGCAGATGGCAAAATCAGGCTTAGGCAGGCGGAAGAACAGGTGGATTCCTGCCGCCATACAGAGAGATATTTTCAGACTGCGCAGTGCTCTGTGCGTCAGATTTGACTATAACTCAGATGAAAAGAGTTTTTGTGCCGCAAGCTCAGTCTCAGAATTAAACTGCTGGTTGCGGCTCCAATGTGGACTGCTGTGTGCCTGGAACTGTGTGCGGCTCAGGGACACCAAATGACAAAGGCAGGAGCTGCTCTGGCGCTGCTCTGGCTCTGCTCGCCACGCTGAACTGTGCTGATCTCAGGCAAGATCTATTGTAATTGCCATGAAAACAACGCAGTTAAGGTTTAGACTGGGATGGAAACAGGCGGTACAATATTACCTCTACATGGTGCAACTTAAGTTTTTATGAAGTGCTTAACCTTTTAAGAAGTACTCCTGGGGATACTGCCTCTCTCTTCCTGTCCCTTCCCAGCTTGCACCCAGAACCCACCCACCCCCACCTCATCCTCCTGTCTTTGGGGCCACAAAATCCCACAACTCAGCCTGTTTGGGTGCCAGGGACCTGGAACTGAGTGCACCCAGGCCAGTGGGAGGTCCCTGCCTTCATTAGTCTGCCTGCAGCAAGGTAGGCCCTTTGTCAGTGAGCCACTTGGCCAGCAAGGAGACCTGACTGTCTACCAGAAGATGCATCATTCATTGGGGTGAGTGAAGTGAATTCATTGGGGAGAATTGAATTTCTAAAAGAAGACCCAAAGGGGATTATACAGAGGAAGAAATGGGCAGGTGCCAATGCAAGAATTCCTCCAACAATTTGAAAAACAACATGAAAGCACCACAACCCAGCGAACTTATAAGAGGAGGACTTGAACACACTAATCAAGAAGAAGTAGAAAAAAATGACTTTATGAAAGTAACAGAGTCCCTTAAACAGGAGGTGAAAAACTCCCTTAAGGAAATGGACGAGAAGAATAACAAAAAGTTTGAAGAATTGAATAAATCCGTAAATGATATCCTAGGAAACCAAGAAAAAACAATCAAACTTATAATGGAAACAGTGCAAGACTTGAAAACTGAAATGGAGGGAAGGAACAAAGCACAACCCGAGGGCCAGCTGGATATGGAAAATCTATGTAAACGAACAGAGACTACAGAAACAAGCATAACCAACAGAATACAAGAGATAGAAGAAAGAATCTCAGATTCTGAAGACACCATAGAGAAAATAAACGCACTGATCAAAGAAAACAGCAAATCCAACAAATCCTCATCACAAAACATTCAGGAAATCTGGGACACAATAAAAAGACCAAACCTAAGAATAATAGGGGTAGAAGAAGGAGAAGAACTACAGCTCAATGGTCCAGAAAATATATTTAATAAAATTATAGAAGAAAACTTCCCAAACCTAAAGAAAGATATTCCTATTAAGGTTCAAGAAGCTTACAGAACACCAAATAGACTGGATCAAAAAAAACATCCCCTCGCCATATTATAAACAAAACAAAAAACATACAGAATAAAGAAAGAATATTAAGAGCTGCAAAGGAAAAAGGTCAAGTAACATATAAAGGTAAACCTATCAGACTAACACCTGACTTCTCTATGGAAACCATGAAAGCCAGAAGGTCCTGGATAGATGTTTTGCAGAAACTAAGAGACCATGGATGCAAGCCCAGATTACTATACCCAGCCAAGCTTTCATTCACTATAAATGGAGAAAACAAAATATTCCAGGATAAAAACAAATTTAAACAATACATAGCCACAAATCCAGCCTTACAGAAAGTAATAGAAGGAAATTCACAAACAAAGGAGTCCAGCATTGCCCAAAATAACTCAGACATCTAGTGACCCTTCACCAGCACATCTCAAAGAAAGGAAACACACAATCTCTACTACCAAATAAAAAATGACAACCGGAGTTAACATCCACTGGTCATTAATATCACTTAATATCAATGGACTCAATTCACCTATAAAAAGGCACAGGCTAAGAGATTGGATATGAAAACAGGATCCAACATTCTGCTGTTTACAAGAAACACACCTCAACCACAAAGACAGACACCTACTCAGAGTAAAGGGTTGGGAAAAGGTTTATCAAGCAAATGGACCTAAGAAACAAGCGGGTGTGGCCATACTAATTTCTAACAAAGTTGACTTGAAACTAAAATCAATCAGAAGAGATGGAAAGGGACACTTTATACTCATTACAGGAAAAATCTATCACAATGAAGTCTCAATCCTGAATATCTATGCCCCTAATACAAAAGCACCCACTTATGTAAAAGAAACATTACTAGAAGTACTTGAAGTTCTAGCAATAGCAGTAAGACAAAACAAGGGGATCAAGCGGATTCGAATTGGAAAGGAAGAAGTTAAACTTTCATTATTTGCTGATGATATGATAGTGTACATAAGCGACCCTAAAAACTCCACCAAAGAACTCCTACAGCTGATAAACTCCTTTAGTAGCATGGCAGGATACAAGATCAACTCCAAAAAATCAGTCGCCTTCCTATATACAAAGGATAAGGAAGCAGGGAAAGAAATCAGAGAAGCGTCACCATTCACGATAACCACAAATAGCATAAAATATCTTGGGGTATCTCTAACCAAGGAAGTGAAAGATCTATTTGTCAAGGCAGCCATCAAACCAAACACACTGATAGTGGGAGACATCAACACGCCACTTTCACCAATGGAAAGGTCAATCCGACAGAAACCTAACAGAGAATTAAGAAACTTAATAGAGGTAATGAACCAAATGGACTTAACAGACATCTATAGAACATTCCACCCAAACAGGAAAGAATATACCTTCTTCTCTGCGGCTCATGGAACCTTTTCGAAAATTGACCACATACTCGGTAACAAAGCAAACTTCCACAGTTACGAAAACATATTAGTAACCACCTGTGTCTTATCGGATCACCATGGATTAAAATTAGAAATCAACAACAATGCTACCCCCAGAAAGCCCACAAACTCAGGGAAACTGAACAGTCAACTACTGAACCACACCTGGGTCAAGGAAGAAATGAAGAAAGAAATTAAAGTCTTTCTTGAATTTAATGAAAATAAAGACACAACATATTCAAACCTATGGGACACAATGAAAGCTGTGCTAAGAGGAAAATTCATAGCACTAAGTGCCCACTTAAAAAAAACGGAGAAGGCCTCTCTCTCCCTGTCCCTTCCCAGCTTGCACCCAGGATCCTCCCCCCCTCCCCCTGCCTCATCCTCCCGTCTTTGGGGCCACAAAATCCCACAGCTCAGCCTGTTTGGGCTGTGGGGACCTGGAATTGAGTGCACCCAGGGGGGTGGGAGGTCCCCTCCTTCATTTGACTGCCCGGAGCAAGGTAGGCCTTTGTCTGAGAGCTGCTTGGCCTGCAAGGGGACCTGACAGTCGGCAGGAGGATCCATCATTCTTTGGGGTGAGTGAGGAGTGAGTGCCCGAACCCTGGCAGCTGCCCAGAGAAGGACCACCGACTCTCCACAACTCCCCCTGCCACCAGCACACTTCCTGCTCTTCCTGCAGGGGTTATTCTCCCTGGATACCGCCTCTCTCTCCCTGTCCCTTCCCAGCTTGCACCCAGAATCCTCCCCCCCTCCCCCTGCCTCATCCTCCCGTCTTTGGGGCCACAAAATCCCACAGCTCAGCCTGTTTGGGCTCTGGGGACCTGGAAGTGAGTGCACCCAGGCCGGTGGGAGGTCCCCTCCTTCATTTGACTGCCCAGGGCAAGGTAGGCCTTTGTCTGAGAGCTGCTTGGCCTGCAAGGGGACCTGACAGTCTGCCAGAGGATCCATCATTCTTTGGGGTGTCCTGCTCCAGTTCTTAGGCCATCCACCCAAAGGGGTCAGACTCTGGCCTCCAGGCAGGTCTGAGGATTCCTGTGGAGGGGTGGGGGCTCCTTTAGATTGTGCTGCCAGGTTCGCTGTGTGGTATTCCATCCCGCCCTGCCCCCACCTTGGCCCTTTTGTCTGGGCTGCGACCCTGGGCTGCCTGGAATCCCTGATCCTGTGCCCTGACATTCCATCTGAACTGGTGAGTGAATGCGGACCCTGGGGCAACCTGCCCTGGAAGAGAACACAGACCCCCTACCCCCACTTCCCTCTGCAGGCTTGTGTCGGTTTCTCCCTTCCCTGTGTGTCTCCCAAGCTTTCCCTGGTGTTCTCAGGTGTCCTGCTCCTGTTCTCTGACCATCCACCCAGAGGAGTCAGACCCTGGCCTCCAGGACACCAAACACCTCCGCGCTCCTTTTGAAGGAAGAGATGGGCAGGCGCCAATGCAGGAGCTCCTCCAACAACATGAAAGGCAACATGACATCACCACAAGCCAGACATCCCGAAACAACAAGAATTGAACACCCTACCCCAGAAGATATAGAAAAAACCGACATTAAACAGTACTTTATGAAAATAATAGAGGACCTTAAACAGGAGGTAAAAAACTGCCATAAAGAAATGGAGATGACAAACAAAAAGGTAGACGAAATAAATAAATCTCTCAAAGATACCCAAGAAAAACAAGAAAAAGCAATCAAACAGGTAAGGGAAACAGTACAAGACCTGATAAATGAAATGGAGGTATTGAAGAAAACACAATCTGAGGGACGACTGGAAATGGAAACTCTGAGTAAACAAACAGAAACTTCAGAAACAAGTATTTCCAACCGAATACAAGAGATGGAAGAAAGAATCTCGGACTCTGAAGATACTATAGAGGAAATAAACTCACAGATTAAAGAACTAAACAAATCTAACAAATTCTTAACACAAAACATTCAGGAAATCTGGGACACCATGAAAAGACCAAACCTAAGAATAATTGGGGTAGAAGAAGGAGAAGAATTACAACTCAAAGGCCCAGAAAACATATTCAACAAAATTATAGAAGAAAACTTCCCCAACCTAAAGAAGGATGTTCCTATGAAGGTACAAGAAGCCTACAGAACACCAAATAGACTGGATCAAAAGAAAGCATCCCCACGCCATATAATAATCAAAACACAAAACATACAAAATAAAGAACAGATATTAAGAGCTGCAAAGGAAAAAGGTCAAGTAACATATAAAGGGAAACCTATCAGAATTACACCTGATTTCTCAATGGAAACCATGAAAGACAGAAGAGCTTGGATAGATGTGCTACAGACACTTAGGGAACATGGATGCAAGCCTAGACTATTATACTCAGCAAAGCTTGCATTCACCATTGATGGAGAAAACAAGATATTCCAGGACAAAAACAGATTTAAACAATACGCAGCCACAAATCCAGCCTTGGAGAAAGTAATAGAAGGAAAATCACAAACCAAGGAGTCCAACAACGCCGACAATAACTCAGGCATCTAGCGACCCTTCACCAGCACAACTAGAAGAAGGGAAACACACAAACTCTACTAAAAATGACTGAAGTTAACAACCACTGATCATTAATATCAGTTAATATCAATGGACTCAATTCACCTATAAAAAGGCACAGGCTAAGAGACTGGAAACGAAAACAGGATCCAACATTCTGCTGTTTACAAGAAACACACCTCAACCACAAAGACAGACATCTACTCAGAGTAAAGGGTTGGGAAAAGGTTTATCAGGCAAATGGTCCCGAGAAACAAGCAGGTGTGGACATACTAATTTCCAATAAAGTTGACTTCAAACTAAAATCAATCAGAAGAGATGGAAAGGGACACTTTATACTCATAACAGGAAAAATCCATCAGAATGAAGTCTCAATCCTGAATATCTATGCCCCTAATATAAAAGCTCCCACTTATGTAAAAGAAACACTTCTAGAACTCAAGGCAGCCATCAAACCACACACACTAATAGTTGGAGACTTCAACACTCCTCTCTCACCAATGGACAGGTCAATCAGACAGAAACCTAACAGAGAATTGAAAGACTTAATGGAGGTAATGAACCAAATGGACTTAACAGACATCTATAGAACATTCCACCCAAATAGGAAAGAATATACCTTCTTCTCTGCGGCTCATGGAACCTTTTCGAAAATTGACCATATACTTGGTAACAAAGCAAACTTCCACAGTTACAAAAAAATATTAGTAACCACCTGTGTCTTATCGGATCACCATGGATTAAAATTAGAATTCAACAACAATGCTACCCCCAGAAGGCCCACAAACTCATGGACACTGAACAGTCAACTACTGACCCACACCTGGGTCAAGGAAGAAATAAAGAAAGAAATTAAAGTCTTTCTTGAATTTAATGAAAACAAAGACACAACATACTCAAACCTATGGGACACAATGAAAGCAGTGCTAAGAGGAAAGTTCATAGCACTAAGTGCCCACTTAAAGAAAACGGAGAAAGCACTCATTGGTGACTTAACAGCACACCTGAAAGCTCTGGAAAAAAAAGAAGCAGACTCACCTAGGAGAAGTAGAAGACTGGAAATAATCAAACTGAGGGCAGAAATCAACAAAATAGAAACACAGAAAACAATCCAAAGAATCAATGAAACAAGAAGCTGGTTCTTGGAGAAAATCAACAAGATTGACAAACCCTTAGCCAAACTAATCAAACGGCAGAGGGAGAACACGCAAATTAACAAGATCAGAAATGAAAAGGGGGACATAACCACAGACACAGAGGAAATTCAGAAAATCATTAGATCTTACTACAAAAGCCTGTATGCCACAAAATTGGAAAATGTAAAAGAAATGGACAGTTTTTTAGATAAATACCATATACCAAAGTTAAACCAGGACCAGGTAAATGCTCTAAATCGTCCTGTTAGTCGCGAAGAATTAGAAACTGTTATCAGAAACCTCCCTACCAAAAAGAGCCCAGGACCAGATGGTTTCAATGCGGAATTCTACCAGAACTTCCAAGAAGACCTAATACCTATACTCCTTAAGGTATTTCATAATATAGAAACACAAGAGTCACTGCCAAATTCCTTCTATGAAGCTACAGTTACCCTGATACCTAAACCACACAAAGACTCAACCAAGAAAGAGAATTACAGGCCAATCTCACTCATGAACATGGACGCAAAAATTCTCAATAAAATACTGGCAAACCGAATCCAAGAACACATTAGAAAAATTATCCATTACGATCAAGTAGGCTTCATCCCAGAGATGCAGGGCTGGTTCAACATACGAAAATCTATTAATGTAATCCATCATATACACAAACTGAAGGAAAAAAACCATATGGTCATCTCATTAGATGCTGAAAAAGCATTTGACAAAATTCAGCACCCTTTTATGATAAAGGTCTTGGAGAGATTAGGGATACAAGGGTCATTCCTAAACATAATAAAAGCTATTTACAGAAAGCCGACAGCTAACATCAAATTAAACGGAGAGAAACTCAAGGCTATCCCACTAAATTCAGGAACACGACAAGGCTGTCCACTCTCTCCTTATCTCTTCAATATAGTGCTTGAAGTTCTGGCAATAGCAATAAGACAACATAAGGGAATCAAGGGGATTCAATTTGGAAAGGAAGAAGTTAAACTTTCGTTATTTGCAGATGATATGAGTATCGCTAACCAAGGAAGTGAAGGATTTATTTGACAAGAACTTTAAGTCTTTGAAGAAAGAAATTGAAGAGGATACCAGAAAATGGAAGGATCTCCCCTGCTCGTGGATTGGGAGGATCAACATAGTAAAAATGGCAATTCTACCAAAAGCAATCTATAGATTCAATGCAATCCCAATCAAGGTCCCATTAAAATTCTTCACAGAGATTGAGAGGACAATAATCAACTTTATATGGAAAAACAAGAAACCCAGGATAGCCAAAAAAATCTTATACAATAAAGGTACTTCTGGAGGCATTACCATCCCTGACTTCAAACTCTATTACAGAGCTACAGTATTGAAAACGGCTTGGTATTGGCATAAGAACAGAGAAGTTGACCAATGGAATCGTATAGAAGACCCGGATCTTAAACCACAAACCTATGAACACCTGATTTTTGATAAAGGAGCCAAAAGTACACAATGGAAAAAAGAGGGCATCTTCAACAAATGGTGCTGGCATAACTGGATGTCAACCTGTAGAAGAATGAAAGTAGATCCATATCTATCACCATGCACAAAGGAAAAAAAAAGATTCTGGATAGGAAAAGTACAGTATCTCATTAAAAGACTCATTATTCCATCTACGTCTTTAGCATGACTTACAATGTGCCCACCTGCCTGGGGTGGGCTCTACTCCAGGTAACAAACCAGAACACCTGAAATGTCAGGTCTCCACCAAAACATGAGGTTTTATTCTGTTGACTACAAGTATTTTACTTGAAGAGTCCAAGAAATAAATAAATATGGATTCCAAAAGTGAGGAATATATATATATATATATATATATATATATATATAGTTGCAAGTCTGGGAGAATGAGAACAGACCATCATCAGCTTTCCCAGCAGATCAAGGATCATTCACTCACAGGGAGCTTTTTTCTCAGATGTTTGGGAAGCTTAGATTATTTTACGACTGGCTGTTTCATTTACAAGACCAGAACGCCCCCCTATAAATTGAGAATGGTGTCCTGGCCAGTCCCGATAAACGACAGACGTGAACTGAGCTAACCTTTAGGAGACAGAGATAGGTGACCTTTGGGTCAGATACTGTCTCCATTATGGACAACTGGCGCCACAGCAGGGTATTTTATGGGTTACATCTGGTCAAAAGATTAGCTGACCGGACTAAGCTCCCAGGCTTCCTTATCACTGCTGTCAAATTGATGGAGTATACCTTGTGAAAAAACCTGGGAACAGACAAATGGGACTGTCCCCAAGATGACCCAAGCCCCTACCAATAGAATTACTGTTACTAAGCCCCCCCCCATGTAACCTGTAAACCTATAAAAGCTGAATAAAGAGTTGGATCAGTGTGATCAGTTGGCGAGACCTACTGATACACCGACAGACGCCTGTGTAATCAATAAAGAAACCTCTTGCTAATTGCATCTGTTGGTTCGAGTTATTGAGTTGGGGGAAATCGCCACCCTTGAAAACGAGGGTCTTTTCCTACTCTAACACTAGGGTGCTGGAGGCTGAGTCAAGCAGGGTGGAAGCTTGAGGCTAGGCCGAACTATATGTCGAATGTGGCGCACACCTTTAATCCCAGCACTCGGGAGGCAGAGGCAGGTGGATCTCTGTGAGTTCGAGACCAGCCTGGTCTACAAGAGCTAGCTCCAGGACAGGCTCTAAAGCTGCAGAGAAACCCTGTCTTGAAAAACCAAAAAAAAAAAGGGAAAAAAAAAGATCCTATCTATAAAAAAAAAAAAAAACAAAAAAAAACAAAAAAAAAAACATGCTGGGTGGTGGTAGCACGTCTTTAATCCCAGCAGTGGTGAGTTAAAGGCAGACAAATCTCTCAGTTTGAGTCCAGCGTGGTCTATAAAGTGAGTTCCAGGATGGCCAGGCTGCACAGAGAAACCCTATCTCTTTTTTTTAATATTTTTGGGGGGTTCCATGATATTTATTGAGCTCTACATTTTTCTCTGCTCCCTTCCCTGCCTTTCCCCTCCCTGCTTCAATCCTCCCCCAAGGTGCCCATGCTCCCAATTTACTCAGGAGATCTTGTCTTTTTCTACTTTCTACTTCCCATGTAGATTATATCTATGTAAATCTCTCTTAGTGTCCTCATTGTTGTCTAAATTCTCTGGGATTGTTTTTTTTTTCCACATAAAGAAACCCTGTCTTTAAAAATAAAAATTAAAAAAAATACCCTGCATGGGTATTGTCTTCCCCAAAAAGTGACAATGAGAGCACTACCACAATTTAGTGACAAATTTGAAGCAAGCTTGATTACAGACTGCTGGGATCCATTTCTTGGGCCCCCTTTTTTTTTTTTTTTTGTTTTTTCGAGACAGGGTTTCCCTGTAGTTTCTAGAGCCTGTCCTGGAACTAGCTCTTGTAGACCAGGCTGGCCTCGAACTCAGAGATCTACCTGCCTCTGCCTCCCGAGTGCTGGGATTAAAGGCGTGCGCCACCACCGCCCCGCCCGGCTCTTGGGCCCCTTTTAAGGAGTAAAATCACAAGTAGTTGCAAGCAGGTTTATGGAATAGAGACAATGGGGCAATAAGGAAATGCAGAAAAGTCAGAACAAAACAACAACAAGAAACACTATGTGGTTGTGGTTAGGAGAGTTATTCTCAAAAAGAAGTCAAGGTCACGGGTGGGCCAGGTCAGGCTCCAGGAGACAGATATAAAAACAGCAGCTCCACTCTTACAGTGAACCGAAACATTTTTATAATACATGAAAATGACTCCTACCTACAAAATGTAGTCAGACAGGTTCCTCATTCCCCACCTGACTTATGTTTTCCTGTCAAATCTTTGCCTTAATAATGCTGTCGAATGTCGGTGATCCTAGAGTTGTTCATTTGGAGGGCACAGGACCTGACTGTGATGACCAGTAGACATCGTGCCAGAGGGCCGATGAAGGGAAATGTAAGCCACATTTGCTAGTCAAAATTTGTTTCAGAGATTTTTGTCTATTTCTTATAGATAATCAATTTGCTTGCCAATAGTATGAGAGAAATTAGAGATATTAAAGTAGCACATTCCAGTAAATTGCTGACACTCAAGATTATGTTTAAGTAACAGATAGTCTATAGTAGCTCTATTTTGTAGAACAGTTCTCAGTTCTCCCATTTCTTGATTAATTTCAGCTGACTTTTTGCTGTCATATTAGTAGTTTTTGAAATTAGATGGGCTATTTTAGAAACCTCTCTTTGTCGTCCAACAAGTCCTGCGACTGATGGAGTAAAGTTATCTGTCTATGTTTTTTTATTGGTTAATTAATAAAGAAAACTGCCTTGGCCCTTTAAGACACAAAAAATTAGGTAGGTGGAGTAGACCCAACAAAATTGTGGGAACAAGGAAGTAGAGTGGGGGAGACGCTTCAGGCAGTCGCCATAGGGAGTCTCCATGCTTCTCTCCGAGATGGATGCAGGTTAAGATCTCTCCTGGTAAGCCACACCTCGTGGTGCTACCCAGATTACTAAATATGGGTTAAAAAAAGATGTGAGAATTAGCCAATAAGAGGCTACAGATAATGGGCCAGACAGTGTTTTAAAGAATACAGTTTCCGTATAATTATTTCGGGTGTAAAGCTAGCCGGTGGCCAGGTGGCGGGACACAGCCCTGCCGCTTCACACTACATGCGACAGGTGACAGAAAGGCTACAGCAGCAGCAACTGTAGTGGCATCTAATAGATGAAAGAACGCATTGGAATTTTCAGGAAGAGCTCTTGTGATTCTATTAACCAATTGTAAAGATTTGCTGAATAAAATAAGTGTAACACATGCTATCCTATATAAGCCCTTATATCCTGCAGGGAGTGCAGAATAATGCTATTTTCATAGAAAAAAAGTTCATCGTAAGGGCAATTGTTTACCAAAGGGAAGGGTGAGATAAAAAGTAGAATTACAATAAGAAGGGACATTAGTCCAATCAAAGCACAGGCAGTAGGGCAGAAAGACGGACAGTGGGGCAGAAAGACACAAACAGTGAGGCAGAAAGACAGACAGTGGGGCAAAAAGACAGACAGTGGGGCAGAAAGACAGACAGTGGGGCAGAAAGACACAGAGAGGGGCAGAAAGACAGACAGTGGGGCAGAAAGACAGACAGTGGGGCAGAAAGACACAGATAGAGGGGCAGAAAGACAGACAGTTGGGGCAGAAAGACACAGATAGAGGGACAGAAAGACAGACAGTGGGGCAGAAAGACAGACAGTGGGGCAGAAAGACATTATCACCTGGAATGTCAGCCACGACTTTAAAACATTCGTGGGGATGGTTTCCATTTCATCCCCCATTATCCTTATATAATTTTCATCTGAAACCCCGATTTTATACAAATTTCTTTTTAAGAAATAAAGGGACTAGAGGAATCTCTTCTGACTCAGAAGAAGTTTTCTCATTGTCTTTTCAGTGGTACATGGACAGAGATTATATCCCATATTATTTCTTACAGACAGTGTTACTCTATGTATGTTAAGTTCAATTAAAATAATTAATAAATCTTCCCTCCCCCTTCTTAGTTTAGCACTCCCATAATTTCTATTATCAAACCCTTTAAAGAATATTTGATTATGTTGGTCTGTATTATTACATTGGGGTTGGTCAGTTAGATTAGTCCATCCCAAATATCTGCCATCTACCTTGCTAATGACTATTTGTTCCCTTTTTGTCCAAACTACGGGTCCTGGTGGATAAAAGCAATCTATTGTATGACAAGACAACATCAGGGTGTTTTATATGATAGGAGTGCCTCTGATTTCCCCATCAAGATGCATTTAAATTGTTTGCATAGGTTGAAAACAAAACAGTAAATATGTTAACTATAGGACAATTCTGGCACAAATTTCAAAAGCAAGAAAAATGTTTAAAGTCATGTTAGACGATCAAACCTTAGAAAGTCTGATTTTTAACGGTCCTTTTTCAGTCACTTCCCACCTCTGGGGGTTGGGCTCTTCATCTGCAGGGTCCCCTAGTGCCTTCTTGAGATGGGACTGGTGAAGCGAGGCAGGAATTCCAGCAACCTCAACACCAGTATGCATCTGGAAAATCACAGTGAAACATCCTTATTCCATCCAGGAATAAGATGGTTAGTGTTTTGTTATTGTATTTTGTGTGTGTGTGTGTGTGTGTGTGTGACTTTTGATTTAATAAAAGAATTTAGAAAAATTAAATTTTTACTGTGTCTCCTTGCTTAGATTATTTTTATAAGATAACTCTTTATTGATTCTTTAAGAATTTCACATCATGCACCCTAATCCTGCTCCCCTCCCCATCCCTTTATATCTGCCCCTAACCACTGCAGCATCGCCCCTAACCACTGCAGCATCCCCCCAAAAGGAAACCTCCCCAAATTATTTAAAAACAAAACAACACAAACAAAACCCACCTCTATATTTCCCATCTCCCACACAATGATGGCATTGAGAGCTGCAGTTTCTCACTCATTATACCCATTTGTCCAGTCCACTCTATCCACAAATGTCATGGGTCTGGTTCAAGGCCTCTTGCACACCATCATCACTGAACCTTCACTGAAACTCCTCTCGGGCACCCTGCTGTTGCCTAGAGTCAGGAGATCCTGAGGTTTTCAGTTGACAGGACCAGTCCATGTACACTCCCTAGTAGGATATAGATGGGGTAAATACCAGGATTGACCAACCTAAGGCCCAAGATGTGGGTCTGGATGATAATTAAGTTAGTCAGTCTGGGCCACTGGGACCACCCCCTCAGGTGAGATGACATGTTGAGACAGCTCTCCTAGGCCCATCCCATCAGGGCCAGCTCTCCCACACTTATGGTGAGGGGTAGGATCATCTCTCCTGAGTGTTGGGGCAGTTCTCCCATGAGGGATGGGGTCAGCTCTCCTGATGCCATGTCCAGCAATGGATAGGACCAGCTATCCCAGGGCCAGTGAAGGGCATGGCTGCATTGCAGCCTTCAGATTTCAACACACATAGTTCCTATGACCACCTCATGGCAAGACAAGTCATGGACATTAACACAAACCCCAGCTGCAGCAAAACCATGGATCCAGACATGGTCCTCAGCAGCACCGTAGGCCCACATATCACCATGGCCCCAGTGACAGCAGCGTGGCCCTTGGCAGCTAACATGGTCTCAGGTGGCTGACTAGAACCCAGGGTAACAGGAGCCATGCACATTAACTCAGACATTTTCTGGAAAAAGACCACAGACCCAAACATGCCCTTAGGTAGCAACCCAACCCAGGCCTGGATGATACCTTGACCCTGGGTGATTGCACAGGCCACTCAGATAGACATTGCCCCAGGGACAGCATGGCCATTGAACACCACAGGCTATGGCCTAGATCCTGGGCATCATGTGACCTTTGGTAGCGACTTGGGCCATGGTCATCAACACAGATCCCAGCTGTGGTAGGACCACCAACCATGGACTTCAGCAGCAGCCTAGTTTCCATTATCACCTTGGCTTTAATCTCAGCACTCGGGAGGCAGAGGCAGGCAGATCTCTATGAGTCTGGGGCCAGTGTAGTCTATAAGAGCTAATTCCAGGACAGTTAGGGCTGTTACACAGAGAAACCCTTTTGTTCTTAAAAACTTGTGAGGACAGCTGCCAGCCCAGTGGGCTGGTGTAGCTGCGTGGAGACTCGCAGAACACGTGTGACCAAGGCAGTGGTGAACAGGCGGTGCGGCGACGGGTTAACGACACAGACACAAAAAATAAGCTTTATTAAAGGAGAGAGGGAGAGAGAGAGAGAGGAGGAGGGGGAGGGGGAGGGAGGGAGAGAGAGAGAGAGAGAGAGAGAGAGAGAGAGAGAGAGAGAGAGAGGGGGGGGAGATGGAGGCATGTGTGCACACGCAAAAGGGGACAGTGAGAGAAGAGAGGGAAGAGAAAAGATTCAAGATGACTCCAAGAGACCAGAGGTCGCTGGGAGTGGGCGTGGAAGGGGCGGGGACCAAAAGAATAACATTTCCCGGGTATTGCTTACAATAAAAAGCAAAAAATTAGACACCACAGTTTGAAGGAATTGGGGCAGCAAATTCTCAAGACTGCTTCCGGCTGATTGTAGGCGTCGTCTTTGGGGAGGAACCCGAGAGAAGGCTGGGTGCTGCTGGTCACATCCTGGCATAGCTGGTCTCTTTGCTTTTGACCCATGTCTGTGGCTTGGAAATGTCTGGTGTCTCTAAGGTATTGGCAGAACAAAGAACAAAGTTAAATTAAGGGAAGAATTTTTGGACCAGGGAATTAAGCGGGTATCTGACCTGTTTAAGATGGATTCTTTAATTTGGCTCCCTGGAACTCACAAGAACTCCTTGGATTTGTGAAAACAGAAGTTTTAGACATATAATGACTGTAGCATAAGAGATAAATTTGTTTTGAAATTTGTTTGGTGAGGTGACCTGGTAAAATCTCAACCTGGTAAAACCTCTCAGCTGTCAAACTGTCAGAGATCTTTGAGAAGGATAAGATTTTACTTGAGTTACCAATTAAAAGTGACAGAGAACTTACTGGTTGGCATCCAGAGCTACTCTTTTTGGGTCCTCCATGGTTGCTGAAGGTTGTACTTGACCTTTCTTGGTTAGCACAGGCCTGGTTTTGTTCTTAAAGATAGTAGCTGGGCAGCTGCGCGTAGCTGGCTGGTGTAGCTGCGTGGAGACTTGCGAAACACGTGTGACCAGGGTGGCGGGTGAGCACACGTGAACAGGCAGTGGCGAATGGCGGCGGCAGATGGCAGGGTGGCAGCTTAACGGCACAGACACAAAAAATAAGCATAAAGCTTTATTAAAGAGAGAGAGAGAGAGAGACGAGAGAGAGAGAGAGAGAGAGAGAGAGAGAGAGAGAGAGAGAGAGAGAGAGAGAGAGAGAGAGAGAGAGAGAGAGAGAGAGAAACAGAGAAGGGGGAGAGACAAGCGCCTGTGCACACGCAAAAGGGGATAGTGAGAAGAAAGAAGGAAAAGATTCAGGATGACTCCAAGAGACCAGAGGTCGCTGGGAGTGGGCATGGAAAGGGGCGGGGACCAAAAGAATAACAAACCCTGTCTCAAAAAAACAAAACAAAGCAAAAAAAGGGTCCTGTTTGTTTGACCCATCTGTATTGGATACACTTAATCACAAGTGGGTGGAAGGTACATGGATAGTAAATATATCAAGATGTTTGCTTAGCCCTGATTGGATATAGGCAAAAGGTACATAGGCGTCAGCATGTGTGATTGTCCATGATTGAACCTGATGGGAAATTTGCTGAATTATGGGCTTTGCCTTTTAAGTCCTTGCAAAATGTGACTTGTGGTCATTTTCTGGGAATCTAGAGATGGACCTAATGAGAGTCTATCTGCTTGGCCAGTATTTAATTTAAGCTTGCTTCAAATTTGGCTTTAAATTGCGAAAGCCCTGGATAAATCCACACACACCCCCAGCAGGAAGAAAATAGCCAAAAATCTAAGCAGGAAGAGAAGAATCAGAAATCTAGGATTAGCCAGTTCAGTGACTGTGTTTCAAGAACTAGCTGAAGATAAAGTTAGATTGTAATCTTGAGAATAATCTTGAGAAACAGGGAATTTCCCCCTTGTGATTATCATTGGTATTTTGGAATACTGTGTTTCAGGAACTAGCTGATTATGACCCTGAGAGTGATCTTGAGAGGCAGGGAGTTGCCCCCTTGTGATCATCACTGGTATTTTCAGAATTTTCTACACCCCTGCCCCTTTTGGATCACTGGGCTGTGGTTTCTTCCCTAAAAAACTCCTTCTCCCGGCCACTAGGGGGTTGAACTCTTCCCCTGCATGGGTTATGAGTCTCGGCCCCAGTGCACTGGTTACCTTCTCATCTCATTAAAACCTCGTGACGGTCTCTCATGAGTTACTGGGGGGGGGGGGGTCGTGTTATCCCGAGACTTGAGTGAGAGTCTCCCCACTCCGGAGGTCTTTCGATTGTAGTAGTGGCCTTAATCTTGGCCAGTGAAAGAAATATTTTCTGTAGACCCCCAGTGAGATTAGGACCACCCATACACAAATTCTAAAGCCATACCTTCACTCCTGAACTCCAGGCTGAGGAGCCTCTTCAGGAGGCACAGGTCTTGAAGCATCCCAAGGGTCCAAGTCTGTCTTTGGTTCTCAGACTATAAGGGTAAACTTCTGTGCTGAGAAAAGCAGCAAGCATTTATGGAAGCCTCCTAGTGAGTCATAGACACTTCTGTTCTGTGAGATCTCTATCTGGGATGTGGAAGGGTTTCAACAGGACCCCAAGATTCTCCCTTCCAGGGCAAATAGTGAGACATCACCAGCCTGCCTGGTTATGGTTGGATGAACAGTTTTGTCCATCCGTTTTATGCAGAAAGTTTTGTCTTTCTGTTTTATATACTTTGGCTGGTCTGTGTTTTCTGGTGTGTCTGTAAGTTTTGTTGCAAAATGTATGAATGAAGGGTAGCCACCACATGTTTTGTTTCTGACTGCTCTCTTTTGAGTATACAAGTTTTCTGTGTTCTGTTTCATGGTTATCTTTTTGCTGTCTCTGCTGCTGCCAGCCACCAGCTACAACTGCCATGGTTGCTTTTATGGTCAAAGCTCAGAATTTATCTCTGAGTTCTCTGGTCACTGGATTTGATTACAGGAGTAATCAAATCAGGTTTTTGTTTTTGTTTCTTTTTGAAGACAGGGTTTCTCTGTAGCTTTGGAGCCTGTCCTGGAACTATCTTTGTAGACCAGGCTGTCCTCAAACTCACAGAGATCTGCCTGCCTCTGCAGTGCTTGGATTAAGGTGTGTGCCACCACCACCCTGCCAGAAATCAGTTTTAGGGGATCCTGAGGAATCCAGAATTTAAGCTTCATTTTACCCAGTCAGAGTCCTTCAGTTTAAGACATTTACAACAGCACTACCACTTTGGGGGCCTGCATTGAACCTAACAAGGGACACCCAGGACTATAGAGTGAGATCCTGTCCACATAGACAAAAAATAGGGAAATAGGAGATATAAGTAAGTAGTAAGTAAGAAGGGTACTTGCCTAGCAAACAGGAGGTAAGGCCCTGGGTTCTACCCCAGCATTGTATAAAACTGACTGTAATGGTGCATCATAGTAATGTTGACACTTAGGAGGTAGAGGCAGAAGGATCACAAGTTCAAAGTCATGCTAGGCTATATGATATTTAGTCTCATAAATGAAAGAAAGGGTGGTAATATGGCTTTTAGCTAGCAAACAGAAAACTGTGGGGTCCACTCCTAGGAGAGAAATGAATAAAATAAATAAATTAATTATGGAGCTAGGAATGCTCACAGGTTAATAACATACTGACTTTGCAGAGGACCTTGATTCTGTCCTCAGCACCCACATGTGGTACACATACATATTTGTGCAAAATATCCATGCATAATAAATAAAATAATTTTAAAAATAATATTTTAAACCACAAAAACTAGTTATGTGAAAGTCATTTAGCCTGGTGTGATGGTGTATGCCTTTAATCTCAGCACTCAGAAGGCAAAGGCAGGTAGATCTTTGTGAGTCCACGGTTATTCTGGTCTGTATAGTAAGTTCCAGGATACCCAAAGCTACATGTACCTGTCTCAGAAAACATACAAAAAAAGAAAAGAAAAAGAAAATTTAGGATTGGCTTGATGGTGCCCACCTGTAATCTTAAAACTCAGAGGTTCATCTTATCTTTGAAGAAAAAAAGGTGACTCTCTGATTTTTTTTTTCTTCATTGTGTTATGAAGTTTCTGACCCAGGTAAAAGGCCCTAGACATATCCAATTATAATTAAAAGATTTATTGATTAGCTGCTGGTAGGACACCAGCCTTAAAGTCAAATCTCAGATATGTCCCGAAGGAGGGATATGGGGAAGGGTTTTTTAAAGGCAAAACCCACAGGTAGACCTTAATTATCTATGCAAGCAAGCAAGCAAGCAAGCAAACAAACAAAAAACTGGTCTGTTCTGCCAAATTAACTGGTTAAAGCAACTCAAAATAATTTTTGAGTATGTGTGTAAGCAAGTTACAGAAGCCAAAAAAGCAGTAAGTCACATCATAAAAAGATGATCATGGCAGTACATTTCTGGGTGCAGGTCACTGAGTGTTTCTGGGAACTCATCTCCCAGGCAATGAAGTCAGAGATAAACAGCCAGTGGATTCCAAGATGCTCAGCATAAATGGAGCTTCTTTAGCCATCACAACCACGGTGTGAGGCTGCACTCATGCATCCATCTGCTTTTCGTCTTCACTGTTACATGAACGATTCATTGCAGTGTGTTTGTGTGTTTCCAAAACCACTTTATACATGTGAAGGTCAGAAGACAGCCTCTCAGAGTCAGGTCTCTCTCTCCTTTACCCACTGAACCATCTTATTGAACACAGACCTACATGAGACATTCAGTGCTTTAAGAGATGGGCTTTATGTTAGATGCTTTGTGAAATAGTAAACTAAGGTAAATGTTCTATTTTTCTTGCGTTGGGGGGCAAGAGGGGGAGCCAGGAATTGAGCTTGGAGCTTTCCGTTTTCTAGGTACAACAACACCCCCATGTACTTTATAGAATTATCCCAGGTTAGCCTGGAATTTGCTCTTTAAAGCAGGCTGATCTTAATTGGCAATCTTCCTGCCTCAGCCTTCCAAGTAGCTGCAATTCCATGCCTGCTCTACCAGACTGACTAGTGTGGACTATTCTATGCAGGCCTAAGATAGGGTGTGTTTTCTGTGGTGTTTGTAAGTTAGGTTTATTAAATATCATTTGAGATAGGGTCTTGCTATGTATAATGCAAACACACAGACATATTTTACCAGTGCATCTCCTAATTGGGAAGAAAGTGCTGTGCAAGTAGAAAAATGAAGCCCAAACCTTCTAATTTTGACTAAAAGTCTTGCTACTTTTGGAAAGCTGAATGTGAGTATCTCTTCAGCAACCCGAAATTTATAGAAGCAAATTAAATGTCAAAAAACCAAGCTCAGTAGGACCTAGATTTTCTGAAACTATTTTTTTTTAAGATTTATTTATTTGTTATGTATGCAGTGTTCTGCCTGCACACCAGAAGAGGGCACTAGATCTCATTATAAATGGTTGTGAGCCACCATGTGGTTGCTAGGAATTGAACTCAGGACCTCTGAAAATGCAGCCAGTGCTCTTAACTCTAGCTCCCCTGGAACAATCTTAATATCATGAATTTTATTATTGTCAATGCTAGATAATTGTTTAAAATAACTTAAATTCTAGATCCTATCTGTATAAAAAGGTTTAAATGAACATATATATAAAATTTCATTTAAAAAGTTTACAGTACTTGTCGATGATAGGCAAGCATTCTTCTTCAGTCCTCTCACTGTTTACAAAATGTTCAGACAGCTGAAGGGATCTCAAGACCAAGTTCTCAGCACAAAGGAGATTTATTTGTCTCAGAGGGACAAAGGGCAGAGAATAAGAGACAAAGACAGGAGATAGAGGACAAGGGAAAAGGGGGAAAGGAACAAGAATATGTCCTGGAGGACAGTGACTGCCTCTGGATAGACAGGAGACAGGTGAGGCACACAGACAAATGGCAGTTTATAAAGGTACACAGGGAAGCCTTGGTGGCAGTTTTACCAATGTAATGTAAAGTTGGTTTTTTTTTTTTTTTTTTTTAGAAAGGTAGAGAGAATAGAGGAAAAGAACAAGGCCTGCCAGACACATGTTTGCCATGATGGGGACAGCTAGAGTCAAGGCTTCCACAGTGTTCCACAATGTTGGGTAGACTGGCCTTGAATTCTCCTTCCTCAGCAGAGAAACTGGGACTATAAACTTGCTCTACAAGTAAAATCCTGCCTCTCTTACCTTTCTTTGTTTCAAGGTCCTATGTACGTAGCCTAGGCCTAGACTGAACTCCTGATTCTCCTTCTTCCACATCCTGAGTTCTGGGATTGCAGAAGGAATACATCTAATTACAAAAGTTTTGGTTACACTTACCAAAGCTACATGTAACCCAGCTTTGCAGAGTTAGAAGCTGGAAAATCAGATATTCAAGGCCCTGGGTCTCAAACAAAAACAAACAAAGAGTTTCATTGGACAGAGGTGGATTCATGTTTCTAATTCCAGTACTCAGGGCAGAGTTTAGCAGATCTCTCTGAGATAGAGGCCAGCAGGTTACATAGTGAGTTCCAAGCCAGCCACTGCTATGCATTTAGTATCAGGCCACCAGGGTTACAAAGTGAGACTTTGTCTCAAAAAACAAATAGAGGCAGCTGGGGGGTGGTGGCACAAGCCTTTAATCCTAGCATTTGAGAGGCAGAGGCAGGCGGATCTCTGTGAGTTCGAGGTCTACAAGCTAGTTCCAAGACAGGTTCCAAAGCTACAGAAAAACTTTGTCTTGAAAAAACAAAACAGAAAACAAATAAAAAAAACCAAATAGGGGCTATTGAAATGGTTCAGTGGTTAATTGCACTGAGTTTTGCAGCAAAAAAAATTTCCTGGGGAGATGCAACACTAGATAGGGAACTTCTAACAGACCAAAGTATGGATACCACTGAAGTCCAACATTGTGGTGATATTTTGTTTGTGCTTTAACAAATGAAGCTTGCCTGGTAATCAGAGTGTGGAGCTAGCCACTAGTTAGCCATAGAGATCAGGCACTGGGGGCACACACCTTTAATCCCAGCACTTGGGAGGCAGAGGCAGATGGATCTCTGTGAACCACCACTGCCTGACTCTGATTTTCTTTTAGACTGGATAGATCTTATGTAGCCCAAGGTGGTCTTAAACTCACAGAGATCTGTTTGCCTCTGCCTCCCAAGTGCTGAGATTAAAGGTGTGTGCCACCACTGCCTGGTCTTTGTGGCTAACTAGTGGTTTGCTCTGCACTCTAATTTTCAAACAAGCTTTATTGGTTATTACACAAACAAAATATCACTATACAACATGGTGAACCAATGAGTTTTATTGGGGTTACTTACAGAAGCAGAAATGACTCAAAGACAGATATACTACTAAAGCCCATCCAAGCATAAGCTCACGAAATTGGGAACCTGGAGTATACTACACAGCCTATAGGCAGAGTGTTCTAAGTACCTCAATTGGTCCAAACCTCTTCCAGGTAGCTGGGCCTGGTCTGAGGGTCTTCTTTGCAGCTCTGGCAGGGAGGGTCCAAGTGAATCTGGTAAATTTCAGGGATTTCCTGAATCTGTTTTGAGTAATTTACCTTCCTTAAGGAGCTTTGTTGCAAAGTGGAATATGTCGGAGGAAAGTGTTATGTAACAACTGGCTGTTTTTAAGAGGACCTGGGTTCAACCTCATCAAACATCCCCATGTTTGTTTTTGTTTTATTTTGTTTTTTGTTTTTTCAAGGCAAGGTCTCACTATGTAATTCTTCCTATCCTGAACCTCACAATGTAGACCAGGCTGGCTTTGAACTCACAGAGGTCCAACCATCTCTGCCTCCCAAGTTCTGGGATTGATTGTCTAAGCTTTTAATTAATTAACTCATGTTCCTGGGAATGGCAGGGTTTGCCCATGCTAAGCTCATGCTCTCTCAGTTACTGCTCTCAGCTACCTCCAGTCCTAAAATTTTGGGTTTTTTTTAACTTTTTATTTATTATGTATGTAGTGTTCTTTCTCCATATATGCCTACTCGCCAGAAGTGGGCACTAGATCTCATTACAGATGGTTGTGAGCCACCATGTGGTTGCTGGAAATTGAACTCAGGACCTCAGGAAGAGCAGTCAGTGCTCTTAACCTCTGAGCCATCTCTCCAGCCCCTAGAATTTTGGTTTTGAATATTTTTTAAAAAGTATTACAATGACCGGGCGGTGGTGGCGCACGCTTTTAATCCCAGCACTCGGGAGGCAGAGGCAGGAGGATCTCTGAGTTCGAGGCCAGCCTGGTCTACAAGAGCTAGTTCCAGGACAGGCTCTAGAAACTACAAGGAAACCCTGTCTCAAAAAAACCAAAAAAAGGCCGGGCAGTGGTGGCGCACGCCTTTAATCCCAGCACTCGGGAGGCAGAGGCAGGCGGATCTCTGTGAGTTCGAGACCAGCCTGGTCTACAAGAGCTAGCTCCCGGACAGGCTCTAAAGCTGCAGAGAAACCCTGTCTCGAAAAAAAAAAAAAACCAAAAAAAAATATTACAATGTTTTCATGGGTGTCATGCATGCAATGACATGTATGGAGGTCAGAGGACAACTTAAACGAGTCAGTTCTCTCCTTCTACTGCTAAAACTATGTAATTTTATTTTTGATTACTTGTGTTTATTTATGTTGAGTATAGATATGTATATGTGTGTGGACATGCACCCACACATAGAAGTTAGAGCGTAACTCTCAGGAGTCTGTCCTCTCCCTCTGCCATGAGCGTTCCGGGGATCAAAGTCAGGCCTTGTAACAAGTACCTTTACCCAATGCACTGTATCACTGGCCCTATTTTTGTATTTTGAGAGAATATTTTTTGCCAAATAGCCCTAACTGGCCTAGAACTTGCTATGTAGAACAGAATGAGCTCTAACTTGTATCAATCCTCTTGCCTCTTCCTCGTGAATGCTGTCAACTTTTCTATTTATTTTTGAGAAAGGGTTTAATTCTGTAGTGCATGCTGGCCTACAACTTATGAATCCAATTCAGGAACTCAGGGAACTCCTACCACTTCAACCTTTAGAATACTGGGGTTACAGGCATGTACCATTAAATGTGGCTCCATTTTATTTATTCACTCACTGTGTTGGCTCTCTTTGTCCACCAGGTGGGTCCCTAGCTCAAACTCAGGTCGTTGCTTGGCAGCAAACACCTTTGCCCTCTGTGCCATGTAAGCACTCCTTTTGTTCCTTTTTCTGCTTTTTTGAGAAAGGGATTTAGCCAGCTATGGTGATGCTATGCCTTTAATCCCAGCATTTGAGAAGCAGAGGCAGGCAGATCTGCGTTCAAGGCCAGCCTGGTCTACAGAGTGAGTTCCAGGACAGCCAGGGCTACCCAGGGAAACCCTGACTCGAAGGAAAAGGAAAGGAAAGGTCTTGTTAGGTAGCCAGACTGACCTTAAACTGGAGGCTTCTTAGGTCTGCTTGCTGAGTGATGGGATTAAGGATATATTTTTACCATGGTTGCTGTGCTCTCCATTAGTAAGACAAAACAAAGGAAAAGAAATAGTCTGCCTAAGCCTGTGTCTGAGATCTGTAATCCCAATTATTCCGATAAGGTAGTGTGTTCAAGGCCACTGTCTCAAAAACGAAAATGTAAAAACGTGTCCTAAGGTGTAGATTAGTGGTCAGGCACTTGTCTTAAATGCATGAAGCCTTGGGTTCAATCCATGGAAACAGTCCTTTGATTACTGGTGGCTTTATTTTGTATTAGGGTGCTGGGGTGGAACTTGGAGACTAAAAATGGTAGACAATCACTTTGATCACTGCACCACTCCCAGCCCTGAATTGTTCTGTTTTATTTTCCTCCTGGCTTTGTGTATCAGCATCACATTCTCCAACCAAAGTTATGCTAGAATACTGCATGATCCTCCTGCCTCCACTTCTCAAAACTAGAATTTCAGAGTGTGCCTTCCTGGGCCCTGCTCAAAATTAATACTTAGAGAGCTTTGACTCCGGAACTTAGATAGTGGGACCCTCCTCTGGGACACATAGTGGAGAGTGCCTTGTGTCAGTGGATGTAGGAGTATATGGTCCTTGGTATTCCTTTCAGATAGGGCAACCTCATGAATCTAGACATTCACCCTCCATCTCCACCCCACCCCAGGTGGTGAGGCATGCCTCACAGCTCTTTGTCCTAAATCCTCAAGCAACAGACATCTGCATTGATGTGTTCAGTTTTCTGGCAAGAGCCTAGCTTGGAAATGCATAAAGGATTTGAGTGGCAGAAGTACTTAGGTAAGTAAAAAGACAAATTAATTAACTTTTCAAATCCTCCTTCTTAGCATGAATGTGGAAGATTCTTGCATAAGAAAGTATTGTTCCCAGCAGCCCAGCAGTCTTTTTCTTTTCTTCTTTGTACTCAATTCATGGTTCTGCTTATCTCATGAATTGGCTCCTCTCCAGGCAGTAAGATTGCAGAGTAGGGCTGGGGAACTCTTGGTAAAATGGATTTATTTCACCCTCGGTTTCATATGCAGAGAGATGCAAACCTTCACACAGGAAGTGTGGTAGGAGACTTGTTGGCAAGTTCAGGACGTGCTGAGATCGACAGGCTTTGAAGAGCTGCTGTAGTAAAATCCAGTGGTGTGCAGCTGTGCTCAATTATCTTTTGACTTGACTCAAAATTCTAGGCTTTTATATGTTTTATTCATTGTTTTTCTTTATGTTTTAAATGAACTAAAAGTGTGATAGTTACTTATAATATGACAATATCATTTGGTCATTTTGTTTTTGGAGTTTTGATAGACGGTTTTTGAATAGTTTAGTTGCCCTGGTTTGTTTTTCATTGTTTTGCTTGGTCTTTCTGTAATTTTGATACCCATACACACTTGCTGGGAACAGATTCCAGGATGGGCTAAGATGAGCCAGGGTGGGCCAGGGCAGTCCAGGGCTGCTGTTGAGCTAATTTCCCAGTCCTGATATTGAATACTTCAAAATACCTTCTCTTTGTTATTTTTTCGAGACAAGTCACACTGTGAACAGTAATCCACCCAAGCCCATGCTGGCCTTAAAATTACTATAGAGTCCAGACTGACCTTCAACTCTGTCTCAGTCACTGTTCTATTGCTGTGAAAAAAACTACGACCAAGACAACACATAAAAGAAAGCATTTAACTGGGGTCTTGCTTACAATTTCAGAGGTTTAGTCCGTTATTGTTAGGAATATTCTTAAAAAACGAGCCTCTCCGCCAATGCAAATAATTCCAATCAGACCAAATCAAACCAAATTAAAAGATATCTGATTTAATTGAATGTCAGTCGGCCTCCCAGGTGGCCTGAAAGGGGAACGGAAAGCTGACTCAACCACCAAAAAGGAAGAAGGAAGACCAAGTGCTAATTTTCTGGAGAGCAGTTTAAATAGCCTGTGGAAATGGTCTTGACCTTTCCTGGGAAGGGGTCAATGTTTGGTGAACTGGGGTGGGGAAGGAGGCTTCCAAAAATGGATGCCTGGGGCTGAGATTACATTCCAGACTCTTTGTCTAAGGGGTGAGAGGAAGCTGAAGTGATACATATGACCAACATTTTAGGTTCTCTTTGGGTAAAAGGGTGTAAACTCAAGTCTGGCTACTTCCTGCGGGCATGGGGCGACATGGAGGAGGGGAAAGCTGGTTGTTGGTGGGTTTACCCTCAGTGAGAAGTGTGGCTGGAGAGGCATCCTTTCATCCCAGAGAGGGCAGGCATCTGTTCCTTGAGGGAGATGAGAAGGCAGGTGAATGAGTTCAATGGAGCTTGATTAGCTGTTGTTTAATGAGTCTGAAGAGTCCAATAAATAAATAAATATATGGATTCCAAAAATTATATATATAGTTACAAGTCTGGGAGAATGAGAACAGACCATCAGCAGCTTTCCCAGCAGATCAAAGGATCATTCACTCACAGGGAGCTGTTTTCTCAGATGTTTGGGAAGCTTAGATTATTTTACAACTGGCTGTTTCATTTACAAGACCAGAACTCCCCCCCCCCATAAATTAAGAATGGTGTCCTGGCCAGTCCTGATAAATGACAGACATGAACTGAGCTAACCTTTAGGAGACAGAGATAGGTGACCTTTGGGTCAGATACTGTCTCCGTTATGGACAACTGGCGCCACAGCAGGATATTTTATGGGCTACATCTGGTCAAGAGATTAGCTGACTGGACTAAGCCCCCTTAGGCTACCTTATCACAGCTGTCAAATTGATGAAGTATGCCTTGCGAGAAACCTGGGAACAGACAAATGGGACTGTCCCCAAGATGACCCAAGCCCCTACCAATAGAATTACTGTTACTAAGCCCCCCCCATGTAACCTGTAAACCTAAAAAGCTGAATAAAAAGTTGGATCGGGTGATCAGTTGGCGAGACCTACTGATACGCTGACAGACGCCTGTGTAATCAATAAAGAAACCTCTTGCTAATTGCATCTGTTGGTTCGGGTTGTTGAGTTAGGGGAAAATCACCACCCTTGAAAACGAGGGTCTTTTCAAGTCCATTGGCCCTCTCCACCTTTCCCAAGGATTGTGGATGGTAGGGGTTGTGGAATTTCCAGGAGATGTTGAGAGCTTCTGACATAAGCTCTGTGACCCTGGAAGTGAAGGCTGGCCCATTGTCTATCTGGATCGTCCGTGGGATGCCAAACCAAGGAATGATGTGGTTCAGGAGTACCTGAGCCACCACATCTCCCATTTCCCTGGAGGCCAGAAACACTTCTATCCATCCTGTAAAAGTGTCCACAAGTGTTAGGAGATAACGGAGTTTTTTATGAGTAGGCATATGGGTGAAATCAACGTGCCAGTCTTCACCTGGTTGGTATCTATGAAGCTGATGTTGAGACTGACACATGTGGAGGGCCCCCTGTGGACTGGCCTAGGCACACGTCTGTCAGGAGGAGTAAAATATGATCTCAGAGATGGGTGGGGTCAAAGAGGGGCTCCAAGAAGGGAACAAAGCTTTGGAGCCTGTGTGTAAGGTCTGGTGGATGTCTGAAATGATCAACAATGCCTAGTCTTGAGGAAGGATGAGACAGTTACTTAAGTAGAACCATCCATCCTTTGCTTTTGTGGCCCCCCTTTTTACTAGCTTGTCCTTCTTTTTTTGATTGGTAACAGGGCTGATAGGAGGGAGTTAAGAACAAAATATGTTCTGTGGAATCAGAGGCTAGACCCCGGGCCACTGAGTCAGCCTTGACATTGCCTAAGGCCACTGGGTTTTTAGAGGACTGGTGTCCCCAACAGTGAATAGTGGCTACTTTTGCAGGGAGCTGGAGGGCCTCCAAGAGGTTGGCTATAAGGGGTCCATTAACTATGGGAGTGACCTTGGTGGTGTTATTCTTTTGGTCCCCGCCCCTTTCCACGCCCACTCCCAGTGATCTCTGACCACTTGTCTCTATCTGGAAACTCTTCTTCCTGTCCCTCTGGCATGTGCACATGTGTCCCCCCCCCTTTTAATAAATGTTTAGCTTTATGTCTATTTTATGTGTCTATGTGTCTTATCTGCCGCCTGTTTACACGCACCCTCCTGCTGTTGGGAACCCGTAGCTGTTTGGCTCTCCTGACCGCATGGCCTGCCATCACAGCTCTCAGGGAACCGCCCAGGGAATAGGAACACGGGAATTTTAAAAGAACAACATTTGGTGCTGATGACTCGAGACACCACCTGCCTGGATTTCCACCTGGGGCTGGAACTCTGGCTTCTGGCGCCGCCCGGGGCTCCACCTCTCTCACAGGGCATGGTCAGGACTGAGGAGCCCCTCTACAGTGACCCACGTGTTCCATCTGCCTGGGCACAGCTCCACGAACAACACCGGCTCCTAATCGTGAGTGTTTCCCTTCCGGCCAGCCTAACCACCCCTTCTAACCCGGGAATTGACGGTTGAGCTCCTGGCAACCTCCTGGTGTTTCTAGGGTCAGGAGGGGACTTCCCTGGTTGTCCCCTTCGCTGGCATTCGATCCCAGCTTGTATCGTTGGCTAAGCCCATGCCTGAGACGGCCTGGCCTTGGCCAAACCCTCAGCCCACCAGCAAGTGGAGGCCTGAGGTCTTCAGTTCTCTCTCTCTTTCTCTTTTTCCTTTCTTTTCTTCCTTCCTTCGTTGTGATCACCGCTACGGTGCGGCTTGCTGCTACAATGCGGCCCAGCCTCTGGTTTCTGAGTCCAGATCCAGCCAGGCTCCTAGCACCCCACACATAAAAGCGGAGACACCCCTTTACGAGTCCTGGGTGTTTATGCCATCTGCATCTCACTTTAGCGGGGAGCTGTCCTCTGGAGACTTGAAGTGCCATGGTTTTTTTTTGCGGGTGTTTTCACGGCCTTGGCTATGGGAAGCAAGCCGTCCAGACCTATCACTCTGGCCTTCCAGCTGGGACGCCCTTTGGACGCCCTGCAGCCTCACATTTACCCATCTCTGTTCAAAAAATGGCCCCAATATACCTTAGAAAAAAAACTGTAAATGGCTGCCTAACGGCACACTATCATCATACAGGCAAATATGTAGGCACTAAGACGGCTTTTAAAATTCCAGCCAGCTTTTTCAACTCCAGCGGTGGCATGGTGCAGTTTTTTATGGCATGACGGCTCACCAACAGAGCAGATCAAGCCTTTAGGTCCCTCTCATTAAGACAACACGTGGCTGTCGCCATCTTGGCTGAGGACCAGGTGGGTCAGATGACTTTGTCGCCATCTTGGCTGAGAGCCAGGTCACGTGACCAAGCTCTCCCACTTTTACTTCTGCATACCCTGCCTTTTCACCCAGTTTTCGCTAAACTCCTCATGTTAACCCTGTTACATATGTTTTGCACAATGGCATGTCTTTGATAGGGCCCATCAAAGACATCCACGTTGCCCAATTCCTGTTCACTCTTTCTGTGTATAATAATTGTTCATTACATCTCATTTCAGATTACAAAATCATAAGTCTCATATTTTAAACTGGAATGTATTTTTATTTAATATTAAGCTGTTCTTTACCATTGTCAGTTCTGGCATTAACCTTCCATTGCCAGCAGTTTCTTCTTTCTGCCTTTTTACAAGTGTGGATCTTACATGTTAAGAGCCAATGCAGTCAAGCTCAGACCCAACCTTCCAGACAGATAAACAGCCCTCAACTGCTCAGAGATCTGGGGAATGTGATATTTAAGTATTTAAAAACTTTTCATAAAAAAAGAGACAGGTTGGCTCCTAGCAGCAGCTCTCTGCTCCCTCCAAAGAAGACAGAAGACAGATGTGTGCAGAACAACATCCTTCTGCAGTTTGCTTCGACTGCCGAGCACTGACCATTGGACAAAACTGCCTTTTCCAGACTTCCAGACTGTTGTTCTTCTTTTCTTAAAGACTTAGTAGCTGGATAGCTGCGCGTAGCTGCGCGGAGTCCTGCGGAACACGTGTGACCAGGGCGGCGGGTGAACAGGCGGTGCAGCGGCGGGTTAATGGCACAGACACAAAAATAGACATAAAGCTTTATTGAGAGAGAGAGAGAGAGAGAGAGAGAGGGCGTGTGTGCACACAAAAAAGGGGGCAGAGAGAGAGAGAGAGGGAAGAGATTCAGGATGACTCCAAGAGACCAGAGGTCGCTGGGAGTGGGCGTGGAAAGGGGCGGGGACCAAAAGAATAACATTCCCGGGTATTTCTTACAATAAAAAGCAAAAATTAGACACAGTTTGAAGGAATTGGGGCGGCGAATTCTCAAGACTGCTTCCGGCTGATTGTGGGCGTCGTCTTTGGGGGGAGGGGGAACCCGAGAGAAGGCTGGGTGCCGGTCACATCCTGGCATAGCTGGTCTCTTTGCTTCTGACTGGTGTCTGTGGCATGGAAATGTCTGGTGTCTAAGAACTCCTTGAATTTGTGAAAACATAAGTTTTAAGAGATAAATTTGTTTTGAAATTTGTTTGGTGAGGTGACCTGGTAAAACCTCAACCTGGTAAAACCTCTCAGCTGTCAAACTGTCAGAGATCTTTGAGAAGGATAAGATTTTACTTGAGTTACCGATTAAGAATGACAGAGAACTTACTTGGTTGGCACCCAGAGCTACTCTTTTAGGTCCTCCATGGTCGCTGAAGGTTGTGCTTGACCTTTTTTATTTAGCTCAGTCCTGCCAGGCTCCAGAAGACTCTGTGCGCTAAGAAATCTGTAGGAAGACAGGCCTACCTTGACCTGAGCAGCTAGGCTGTCAATTCCAGTGATTCTGTCCACGTCTGGAGGTCTTTGGACGAAAGGCAGTTTTGCCTAATGGTCAGCGCTCGGCAGTTGAGCAAACTGCAGGACGTTGTTTCGTGCGCGTCTGTCTTCTTTGGAGGGAGCAGAGAGCTGCTGCTAGGAGCCAACCTGTCTCTTTTTGCTATGAAAAGTTTTTAATAATTAAATATTTAAATATCCATTCCCCAGATCTCTGAACAGTTGAGGGCTGGATTAAATATAGCTGCAGTATACTGGCTCTTAACAGGTAAGATCCAGACTTGTAAAAAGGCAGAAAGAAACTGTTGGCAATGGAAGGTTAATGTCAGAATTGACAATGTTAGAGAACAGCTTAAGGCATTTTTGTAAGAGACTTAAAAGTAATACCAGTTTAAAATATGAGACTTAGGATTTTGTAATCTGAAATGAGATGTAATGAACAATTATTATACATAGAGTGAACAGGAATTGAGCAATGTGGATGACTCTGATGGGCCCTATCAGAGACATACCATTTGCACAAAACACATGTAGCAGAGTTAACAGGAGAATTTTAGTGAAGACCTGGTGAAGAGGCAGGGTGAAATTGGGAGAGCTTGGTCACCTGACCTGGCCCTCAGCCAAGATGGCGACGAGTCACCTGATCCACCTGGCCCTCAGCCAAGATGGCAGCAGCCACGTGTTGCGGGGGGGGGGGGGGAAAGTTACAATTTTTGAGCTGTAAGGACTTTAAGTTTACTGCTTGGCTCCCATAGCTAGACCGTGAACACGCCCGCAAAAAAAAAACCGTAACACTTCAAACCTGAAGGACCGTTCCTGGCAGGTGAAATGCATGCAGATGGAACGAACATTCAGGCGCGTGACCCAGCGTCCCGGTGACACGCGCGGAATGTTATGCTTGGCTGGCTGAACCCACAAGTGTACGAGAACCGTTTCCCAGACAGGAGGGGTAGCAAGGCCAAGCCTCCGTCCTGGACGGGAGATCACACCGTAGTGATCACATGGAGAGTCAGAAGTAGGGAAGGAGAAAAGAAAAGAAAAGAGAGCCGGAGCCCCGGGCCCCGGGTGCGAGCGGAGTGAGAGGCTTTCTTGCCGTCTCAATCACGGTCAGAGCGGGAACGCAAGCCGGATTGAAGGCCGGAGAAGGGGATCAGAGAAGTCCCCCCGACCCTAGAACCAGCCCACAGGCCGCCGAGTGCTCAGTGGAGACCGGTGGGTAGACCAGGGTCGTTTGACCAGCTGGAAGGGAATAACTCACGGTTGAAGCCGGTGTTGGATGAAGAGCCGCGCACAGGCAGGTGTTGAGATGGAAGCAGGTGGTTTAGTCCATAGGGCCTCCGGTCCTCAGGTCTCAGGTCTCCAGTTCTTCAGCCGGTCCGGCACGGTCCGGGGGGAACCAGGCTGGCGCCAAGCCCGGAGCCCCAGTCCCGAAATCCGGGGACACAGCCGTCGGGTTTGGCACCAATGTTGTTCTTCTTTTTCTTAAAGACTTAGTAGCTGGATAGCTGCGCGTAGCTGCGCGGAGTCCTGCGGAACACGTGTGACCAGGGCGGCGGTGTGAACAGGCGGTGCAGCGGCGGGTTAATGGCACAGACACAAAAATAGACATAAAGCTTTATTGAGAGAGAGAGAGAGAGAGAGAGAGAGAGAGAGAGAGGGAGCAAGAGAGAGAGAGAGAGAGAGAGAGAGAGAGAGAGAGAGAGGGAGAGAGAGAGGGCGCGTGTGCACACAAAAAAGGGGGCAGTGAGAAGAGAGAGAGGAAGAGATTCAGGATGACTCCAAGAGACCAGAGGTCGCTGGGAGTGGGCATGGAAAGGGGCGGGGACCAAAAGAATAACACAGACTAAGGACTTCCAGACGTGGACAAAATCCTGGAATCGACAGCCTAATTGCTCAAGTCAAGGTAGGCCTGTCTTTCTACAGATTTCTTAGCCCACAGGGTCTTCTGGAGCCTGGCAGGCCTGCACTAACCAACAAAGGTCAAGTGCCACCTTCAGCGACCATGGAGGACCCAAAAAAAGTAGCTCTGGGTGCCAACCAAGTAAGTTCTCTGTCATTTTTTAATCAGTAACTCAAGTAAAATCTTATCCTTCTCAAAGATCTCTGACAGTTTGATAGCTGAGAGGTTTTGCTATATTATCTCACCAAATAAATTTCAAATCAACTTTCTCTCTTATGCTGCCTTCCACAAAAATATGCTACAGTCATTATGTGTCTAAAACTTCTGTTTTCAAAAACCCAAGGAGTTCTTGTGAGTTCTAGGGAGCTGAATTAAAGGATTTTTTTTTTTTTTTTTTTTTTTGGTTTTTCGAGACAGGGTTTCTCTGCAGCTTTTTTAGAGCCTGTCCTGGAACTAGCTCTTGTAGACCAGGCTGGCCTTGAACTCACAGAGATCCACCTGCCTCTGCCTCCCGAGTGCTGGGATTAAAGGCGTGCGCCACCATCGCCCGGCATTAAAGGATCTTAAACAGGTCAGATAACATCCCCCTCAATTCCTTGATCTTAAAAAAATTATTTTTTCTTAATTTGACTTTGTTCTTTGTTCTGCCAATACCTTAAACAGGATAAGGGACACTAGACATTTCTGTGCCACAGACACCGGTCAAAAGCAAAGAGACCAGCTATGCCAGGATGTGACCAGCACCCAGCCTTCTCTCGGGTTACCCCCCAAAGACGATGCCCACAATCAGCCTGAAGCAGTTTGAGAACCGCTGCCCCAGTTCCTTCAAACTGTGGTGTCTAATCTGCTTTTTATTGTAACAACGTGAAAATGTTATTGTTTTGGTCCCCGGCCCTTTCCACGCCCACTCCCAGTGATCTCTGACCACTCATGGCCATGTGGAAACTCTCTCTTCTTCCTGTCTCCTCTGGCATATGCACAAGTGTCCTCTCTCCCTCTCTCTCTCTCTCTCTCTCTCTCTCTCTCTCTCTCTCTCTCTCTTAATAAATGTTTAGCTTTATGTCTATTTTATGTGTCTATGTGTTTTACTGCTGCCTATTACACACGCCCGCCTGCTGTTGGGAACCCACCGCCACTTGGCTCTCCCGGCCGCATAGCCTGCCATCACCACTCTCCGGGAACTTCCAGGGAATAGGAACACGGGAATTTTAAAAGAACAACAGTAAGGAAGCCCCTTTCCTTCCAGAGTGCAGAATGAGTACAGGCTATTCATAAGATATATTTAGAGTCAATATAGATATTAGCCTGTTGGCCCTTGGCTATCTGGAGCACCCTAGTCAAGGCAATTAATTTAGCCTTTTGGGAGGTTCCCATTGGCAGGCAGGTCACTTCAACTGTGTTTAGTGGAAGTGACCACTGCATATGCTATCTGATGTTTTCCTGATTTATCTATAGGGAACATCTGTAAGTGGCTGGTCTAGAACACCTGGCCTAGGTGTGTGGTTAAAGCCTCTACAGACTCTTGGAGAGGAGGTACTAGAGGGGTAGAGAGCAGAAAGGAGAGTTGTGGTGTTTTAGGGAAGGACTGGAGGTCAAAATAATTTGGGGTTTTTCTAGGAACAGTAAGTAAGTGAAAAACCTGGGCTCCTGAAGGTCCAAGGAGAGAAAGGGAGAGAGGAGTGTCTCAGAAGGTCTGAGAGGTGGTGGGTGGAATATACCGTGATTGGCTTAGGCTCGGAGAGGATTATGGGAGTCACCAAGTCTGGGCGGCATCAATCCTCTGCAAAGTGGAGAAGTTCAAAGGCTGGTACAGTTTCCCTTTCTGATGTTGGTGAGGCTGGACCTCCATGGCATGGCATAGAGGACGAGCCCACACAGAGGCATTGTTATTTCCAGAGTCCAGGTTGCTGGCAGATAGGGCATGGCCTTGTAGGTGGAGGCCCAGTGCAATATCATGCCACATGGCCATTTAGACCATGTTTGAAGCAGCCTACTGGCAAGGTTGACTTAGGCTGAGCTCCAGTGGGGTGGAGTCTAGTGGTTGACTTCCCTTGTTCCCCTTCTGGGGGGTCCTGGTGGGGCTTGGGCTTGGAGCCTTGCCACCTATTGCAGCCTTGTCTGTCGGGAGGACTCAGCTGTTTCTTCTCAGGCATTAAAAACTTTAAAGGCCATTTTCCCCAATTCCTGTATGGGAGTTTGGGGACCTTCCTCAGCCTTCTTAAACTTTTTTTAAAAAAAATATCTTGTGCTGACTGAGAAATAAAATGGGTAGCTATAATGGAAAAATTAAAAATTCTGCAGGATCCCTGGCGGCAGCAGGCAGCAGAAATGCTGTGGGTCCTCAAGCCATGGTAGCGGGCCATGTGGTGGCAGGCAGTGGGCCCTGAGAGTAGCCAGTCCCAGGCAGAGATGGCTGCCTGTCCCCTAGAGTTGGCTGGTCCCCAGAAGGAAGACACATGGTGGGCAGGCAAGAGACAGAGACATGGATAGACACAACATGTAGAGTGAGGCTGGATATTTATTAAGTGGGTTATGGAAGTATGGAAGGGAAGGACAAGAAGAGAGAAGAGCAGAGAGAGAGAGAGAGAGAGAGAGAGAGAGAGAGAGAGAGAGAGAGAGAGAGAGAGAGGGGGAGGGAGGGAGGGAGGGAGGGAGGGAGGGAGGGAGGGAGGGAGAGGGAGGGAGGGGGGGAGGGGGAGGGAGAGGGAGGGAGGGAGGGAGGGAGGGAGGGAGGGAGGAGAGGTCAAAGCTGCCTCTCTGAGAGGGAGATAGAGAAAGAGAGACTAAGGCTGCAAGCAGGAAGATTTGCCTGCCTCAGGGGATGGGGGAGGGAGTGGGCATGGCTTGTCTCTTAAAGAGACAGAACAACCATTACAGTAGCCAGGATTGTGACTCTCTCTGGGGAGGTTCAGTCCAGTCTAGTATATTGGACCATGGTCTCTTACAATCCATTTAAAAAAAATAGCTGGGTTTTCAACAGCTAGCTATGTAATTTCTCAAAGTTTGTCAAAATTAACTACTTTTCCTGAGACTATCTCTATACCCTGAAGGAGGCACCAAACCATGATGTCCCACCTCTGTCGGCTGTTCTGGCCAGGTTGATAATCCCAGTATCGTTCTGTGGCTGGCAGGGCCACTTCTCCCATAGGAACTGTACTATCTACTAGGTGAGTCTGGTCTGCCTGCTGTCTAGCTGCTGCCTGAATTCTTCTTCACTCCTCAGGAGTTAGAGTAGAAATCTGGATGACAGAGAAGTCATGCCAGGTTAGATTGTAGGCCTGGGACAGATAGTGAAACTCGTTAATATAAACAGAAGGATTAGCAGAAAAGGAACCCAACTGCTTTTCTATGTGAGAGAGATCTGGAAAAGAGAAGAGAACATGGACTTTAATAACACCATTGGCTCTTGCTTCCTCATGGAGAGGGCAGAGAAGGGCAGGGTTAAGGTGAGATCTTGTATGAGAGAAGACAGAGAAGGATTGGGAGGGGTTAGTCTAGTACACGTGTAGAGGGGGCCCAAGAAGTAGGGTGAGGTGTGTGGGGGTTAGGGAGATGGGTAGGAGGGAGGGGAGGGAGAGGAAGGTGGGTAGGGAGAAAGTTGAGCTTGAACTTTAGGTTTGAATGGGGAGGGATCAGGTGGGGGTAGGTAAGGGGACGAATGTGGAGAATTGTTCCGCAGGAGGGGGTTGGGTAGTCAGGGTACCAGGGAGTGGGGGGGGGGCCAGTGCCTCTGGATGTATGGTCATGGTGGAGGGTATTTAAGTGGGCTCCCAGAGGAGAAACAAGTGGTTCTGGGTTTGCATGTGCTCCCTGCTTTCCTGTCCCCGCCATGTGCTTGGCCAACTGAGAGTGCCATATTTAATAAAATGATGGGCATTTTAATTTGGTTTGATCTGACCTAATTGGATTTCTTTGAGCCAGAAGCCACCCCTCTTAGGATATTTTTCCTTGACCCCGTCCTAGGAAAAGTCAAGACCACTCCCACAGACTATTTAAACTGCTCCCCAGAAACTAAACACATGGTCTTTATTATGATTTTTGCCGGTGGGTCCTGAGCAGCTTGCCGTGGGATGGGCTGGTCCTGGCAACAGTGAGGTTCCCTGACCCGGAGAGCTGCACAGACCCAGCCATGCAGTGAGCTGCTGGGCAGGCAACAGTGAGCCCCCGAAGGTGCAGGTTCCCAGCGGTGAGCGGGTGGGAGACATGTGGACAGACACATTGTACAAGATAGAATTGGATATATTACTTAGAGGGGGGGGGAGAAGGAGAGAGAGGACGGGGGGGGGGCGGCAGGGAGAGAGACAGAGAAGGGGGAGAGAGAGGCAGAAGTGAAGCTGCCTCTCTGAGAGGAAGACAGAAAAGAGAATCAGCTCAGGCCGGAAGCTGAAGATCAGCCTGCTTCAGTGGATAGGGAAGGGAGTGGGTGTAGCTTGTCTCTTAAAGAGACAAAAATCATAACAGTCTTCCCTCTTCCTTTTTGGTGGTCTTGTTGACTTTCCTTCCCCGCCCCCCAGGCCATCCGAGAGTGCAGACATCCAATTAAACCTGGATATCTTTTCATTTGGTTTGATTTGGTCTGATTGGAATTATTTGCATCGGTGGAGAGGCTCATTTTTAGGAATATTCATAACATTTATCATCATGTTGAATAATATGGAGGGTGCTGGAGAAGTAGCCCAGAATTCTACTTTCTGATCTGCAGGCAGCAGTGAGAGAAAGAAGTGAGCCTGGCATGGGCTTTTGAAACCTCAAAGTACACCTCCAGAGACACATTTCCTCCAACAAAGCCACTCCCCTAATCCTTCTCAAATAGTTCCACTCACTGATGACTAAGGATTCAAACATATGAGCACATGGGGGTAAATCTTATTCACAACACCACAAACTCTGTTTCATTTTTATTTTTATGTGCGTTGCTGGGGATCAAGCCAAGCCTTGAGCAAGTGCTCAACCTAGAAACTATATTCCCAGCCCTGACCTGGAACTTCTGACTTTACTTCACCATCTTCCTGAATGCTGAAACTATAGGTGTTTGCTGCCCCACTCAGCCTACAATTACGTTTTAGCCATATAAACACAGTAAAACTTTAATCATGCACACTATTACTTTGAATTAAAAATTAAACAAACACAAAATCTATTGCTTTTGAAGGCAAACTATAGCTATGCTCGGATAGCTGAGAATGGAGGTTTTCTTGAATCCCTGAATTTGAGAACCAGCTATCTCAATAACACCAACAACCCAACACACACACAGCATAAAACATGCACTCACACACAGGACACACAAACACATAACACATCCTCACACACACACACACACACACACACACACACAAGCATATGTGCACACTGAATAGGAACTGGCCATGTAAATCAGTTGGTAGAGTGTACACATGAACCCCTGGATTCAATGGTCAGTAACTGCATAAACTGTGGTGACATGCACCTGTGATTTCAGCAAGTAGAGGTGGAGGCAGCAGGATCAAAAGAAATCTTCAGGGGCATCTTCACTGAGTTTGGGCCAGCCTGGACACCTGAAACCATATCTCAACATCAGAGAAGTAAAGGAACAGCCACAGTCACCTCTTCCTCTCAGAATCTTCAGAATGAAAGGGCCAAGATCTTATCTACAACCTGTCTTATCACTTCCTCTCTCCTGTCTGTGGAGACCTCCACACCTCTATGGTTAGCTAGTTGCTAACTCCGTCTGATCTTTAGGCAAGCTTCATTTGTCAGAACATAAAATATCACAACAAAAATGAGTAAAGAAACCAACAAATAAGGTTATAGCCATGTTTAGAAACACTGGATTTTCAGTAAATATTAGGGTTATTCTAATTTGAAATCAGCTAAAATATGGCTTCGTTTTTTTCCTTATTTTCTTCCTTCTTCCATACATACACACATAGCCTGTTTGGAACTGAGTTTCCTTTATCAAAACAGGTCTGAGACAAGAAGACAACACAGCCGGCTAATGAAGCCCACTGACTCTGTTAGCAGAGTTTTGACTTCTAGGCCTCATGAGGAGTTCTAGAGCTCAGAAATGTGGGTGTGGCAAAGGAGAAGCTAATTCTTTTAAGTGTGATTTCATGTTGGTTTGCCAATTGTTGGCAGAAATGAAGGAAAGTACTTGAAGTTTTGCATTGCTTGTGTCCTCCACACACCCTCAGATGCACACCTGGGCTGTCTTCAAGTCTGAAATCTAATTTCTAAAGCAATTCATGAGAAAATAAGATCAGAAAAAGAGCTTCCTGAGGTATCTCAGTGTGACCCTAGCATCAAGGTAGAGTGCCAGACAGGTCAAAACTAGCTTGGTTTATTTGGTGAGTTCCAGGCCTGTCTGTGAAAAGCAATGAAGGGATGAAGGAGCAAAACAACTCCATTTTGAAAAAAACAAAAACAAACCAACAAACAAACCCTCCATTTTAGACAGAACCTAACTAGGGGGCTGAATGCTGTCCAGCAAAGTCATAAACATTCCCAAGAGACTGTGTCTGCCCTGGTCAAAGTGACCCTACCAGGATACTCAAACAACATCTGTTTACATCTGCTTGCTTCAAATGTCCCTGTGGGTACCTGATTAACCACTGTTTCACCCCTGTGGTTAGCACAGGGTCAGCAGATAACGTCGGGGGGGGGGGCTGTTGCTATCCCCTCTTAGATATTAATAGCCTATCAGGAACTAACAGCTGAGGTGAGGTAAAGACCTCACCTTTAGCCAATTGTGATAAGTATTTTGTATTTTGAGACCTTGTGACTGCTTTGTGGGTTTTGGCTTTATAAATCCCTTACAAAAATAGACAGGGTCATCCCCAGCTTGCTCCTTGAGCAGCTGAGGAGAGGGTGCCTGAACTTGCCCTATACTATAGCCACACTGATGAATATCTTGCATATCACCACAGAACCTTCATCTGGCGATGGATGGAGATAGAGACAGAGACCCACATTGGAGCACTGGACTGTGCTTCCAAGGTCCAAATGAGGAGCAGAAGGAGGGAGAACATGACCAATGAAGTCAGGACTGCAAGGGGTGCGTCCACTCACTGAGATAATGGGACTGATCTGATGGGAGCTCACCAAGGACAACTGGAATGGGACTGATGGAGCATGTGATCAAACCGGTCTCTCTGAACGTGGCTGACAAGGAGGGCTGACTGAGAAGCCAAGGACAATGGCACTGGGTTTTGACTCTACTGCATGTACTGGTTTTGTGGGAACCTAGTCTGTTTGGATGCTCACCTTCCTAGACCTGGATGGAGCAGGGAGGAACTTGGACTTCCCACAGGGCAGGGAACCCTGACTACTCCTTGGACTGGAGAGGGAGGGGGAGGGAAAGAGAAATGGGAGGAGGGGAGGAGGTGAAAATTTGTAAAAATTATATAATTTAATAAAAAAAAAAACAGACAGGGTCCTTCTTCCTCTATCTGCTGTGTCAGACTGTGTGACAGAGGACCGTGTTAGCCTGTACTTAATAAACAAAACCTTGCTTTTGCATTCAGAAGTGTGGCTCTGTGGTGGTCTTCTTGAGGGTAGACAGACAGACAGATAGATAGATGGATGGATAGATAGATAAATAGATAGATAGACAGAAAGATAGATAAAGCAGGTAGAGATAGAAGAGATCTTTGTGGAATGAATTTTTTTTTTCTAGACAGGGTTTCTCTTTGGCTTTGGACCCTGTCCTGGAACTAGCTTTTTAGACCAGGCTGGCCTCGAACTCATAGAGATCCACCTACCTCTGCCTCCCAAGTGCTGAGATTAAAGGCATGCACCACCACTGCCCAGCTGTGGAATGAATTTAACAGGTGCTTTTAAAAAAGATTTGTGGCCAGGCGGTGGTGGCACATGCCTTTAATCCCAGCACTCAGGAGGCAGAGGCAGGCAGATCTTTATGTGTTCAAGACCAGCCTGGTTTACAAGAGTTAGTTCCAGGATACGCTCCAAAAGCTACAGAGAAACCCTGTCTTGAAAAAATAAAATAAAAAGATTTGTGTGTGTCAAGTATATGTATATGTGTAACACACATGCAATGTCTAAACAGGCCACAAGAGGATGTGAGGTCTCTAGAGTTAGAGGCATTTGTAAGCTACCTGTGGATTCTGGGAATTGAACTCCAGTACTCTCTGGGACTGGAATTCAAATCTAAGAGATGCTCTTAACTGTTGAGCATCTCTCCAGCCGTAACATATGCTTCTTACACTTTTTCTTACTGAATGTCAGTCTGTAAGTGTGAGTTAACTTCTGCCACAGTGCATCCTCGTCTTCCTGTCTCGCCATCTCTGTCACTAAGGCTTCATTTTCTTGTGATTGTTTTGTTTTACAGTGCTAGGGAATAAGCCCCGTGTCTTGTGTAGCATGAATAATAAAAACCCAGAGACAGAAATTGGGGTTCAACCTGAAAACCAAAATAGCAAAGCAACCAAGCCACTAGAGAAATCTTACCTATACTAAGGCTGAGCGACCATAAACTAAGCAGCCTAAGCTTCTCTCACCTCCCATTTTATATTCCCTCTAGTGCTGAGAATAAAGGTGTGTGACTCCCTGGGACTGGGATTAAAGGTGTGAGCCACCACCACCTGGATTTGTTTCGGCATTGCTCTTGGGTGACCTTAAACTCACAGAGATTCATCTAACTCTGTCTCCCAAATCCTGGGATTAAAGGTGTGTGTCACCATTACCTGACCTCTAGTGGCTTTAGCTTTGCCTCTGGTCTTCAGGAAAGATTTATTTATCAAAATACAAATAATATACCCCTGCAGTCTCACACATGGCAGACAAACTTTCTAACAATAATCTAAAGAACAGAATTTTTTCATTGTCAGGTATTGCAGTATTTTTTTATAATCAAATCCAGCATGTGCTAAGCAGGGCTCTGAATGAATTACACCGTCAGCCAAGACAACACACACCTTCACTATATTTTTGGTTTGTTTAGCTTTATTGTGGCACCAGTGATTAAAACAAGGTGGGCCTCCATGCATTTATGGGGCAAATGCCTACCATATAGAAATATGCCGGGCATTTTTTTGGTTGGAGGAGACAGGGTCTCAGTAAATTACCCACTCTAGCCTTGAACTCATTCTGTAATCTAGGCAGACTTTGAATTTGGGCCGTCTTCCTAGCTCAAACTTCCCAGAAGCTAAAACTTCAGGTCCAGGTAAAGCAGTAAGGTTTTAAAGAGTAACACTGCTTGGTAGCTAAGCTCTAAACAGAGTGCTCATTGTTTTTTTAGCTTGTGTGACTCCCCTGAAGCCTTCCAAAGCCCGGGGGATACATGCCAGTGAATACCAGAGTCTACATTCTCTGTTTGTTACACACAAGATGTCTGTGAAAAAGTTAATTTGTAGATTAGGCACAATAAGAAATCACCAGTAACCGGTAAGACTAAAACAAACTAAAATGGCTAGCTAAGTATGACACTGCACATCTTTAATCCAAGTGTTTGGGGGGCAAAGGCAGGCAGATTCCAGGCCAGCTAGGGCTATGTAGTGCGTTCTCAAACAAGCAGTATATGCCACAACGAATGTGTGTGAATGTGGAGTTCCACTGTATTCTTTTCACTGCTACTATTTTGTTGTCTTCTTTTGCTTTTTTTTTTTTTTTTTTTTTTTTTTTTGAGACAGGATCTCCTATGTAGTTCAGGCTGACTTTCAATTTGCAGGGATTCTCCTCTTTGGTGTTGGAATTATGGGCTGGTACCACCTCCTTCTGGCAATGTTGAGGATTACTTGTGGAAGTGAGAGAAAAAATTGAGAAAGCAAGAACTAACTGGCCACCATGAAGGACATGGCTGTGAGGGTGGTAGCTTTGGGGAAGGCAGGTTTAAGGAGTGTAGGGTGCAGGCTTGAAGGTCCTTAGAGGACGGAAAGTGCAGAGACAGGAAGGGTCAGACTTTCACCAGATTCTGTAGACCTTGTGACTCACTGTAGGATCACTGACTTTTGCCCTGAAAGCAGAGCTGTTGAGAATTCAGGCAGAATTACAGACTTAGAAAATAAACTGACAAAGGAAAGAAGCTGACAGAGTAAACGTGGCTCTTTACAACAGTGGCATTGTTCTTTGTTTGCTCCCTCCACCTCAGCAGGCTGGCAACTCAGGCCTGAAGCTGGCACAGAGGCAACTCCTCCAAATACACTAGCAGGCTTGATCTGGGACCATGAGCTGAGCAAGCTAAGCAGGCGCTTTTCTCTAATGTGTTCTCTCTGTGTTTCTACTATTAAATAAATACTCAGATATTTATAAGAACTGTTGGTAAGCCGCCCACTCCATCTTCCCAAACCACAGGCTCTGAAACACTTAACCAACAAAATTCTGGACAGAAAAATAGCATTCTGAGTGTAGTATCTTCTAAGCAGCTTGTACCACGTGGTGCAGCATCTAACCATTTTTCCTTACAGCAGAAAGTGCAAATCAAATCACCTAGGAAATTAGAGATTGAAGGGGAAGTGTGTTATCCGCCCGCAGGTCAGCTATTCAGAGTCCTGAAGAGGCGCTACCTGCAAGATCATGGGCGGGAGAGAGAAAGGAGACCAAGCAAGATTCTATTGTCAAGGTCTCTGTTTATTAGGGTGATGGTTACAGCTTATATAGCCCTCGAATGAGGAACTTGGCTTGGGGTGGGGGTAGGAGTAGGAAGGAACTTTTGCTGGGGTAGCAAAGCACCCTGGTGTAAGTGGAAACCTTCTTTTTGTGATTCCGTTAACAAACAGTTTTCAAGATAGTTGAATGTGGGGCGGGTTCTGTTAACAAACAGTTGGAATGTGAGGCGGGTTCCATTAACAAACAGTTCTTAAGATAGTTGGAATGTGGGGTTCTCTGCAAGCATTCTTAAGACAATGGTCCCTGACAGAAGTGCTTTTTGGTTTGGTTTGGAGTGATATTAGTCAATTAGTTAATTTTTGTGATGCTGAGGATTGCCTTGTGCCTGAGATCAAAGGACTCCAGCCCTTAGGGAAAGGTCTATATAGTACTGGCTGGTAATTTTAGCAAACAAATTAACAGCAGCCTACTCAAGAGACTGCATTTCTGATTCTTTACATGTGGTGTGTGTGTGTGTGTGTGTGTGTGTGTGTGACCAGGTGTATGGGAGCCAGAGGACAATCAACAACAAGCTGGTTCTCTCCTTCCACCATGTACTACCAACTGACAAACCAAAGTTTTTAGTCTTGGCAGTGGTATCTTTCCCTTTCACTAAATAATATGTATTTGGTTGTTAGGGAAAAGCACCCCCCATGGCCCTGAAGGACTTGTAGTTTTTGCCTTTAAAAAGCTAACTTGGCAGACCTGATTCTTCCAGGGAAAGGGTGGTTGAGTGGCCTACATTGTTCAGGATTAAGCAGGCCATGAGGAGTGACAGAGGACGTGGTTGGTCATGGAGGGTGCTTTGGCTCCAGAGGAAGGCCTGAAGGAGGGTTCAGGCCTTTTGTGCCCCATATCCCTTTTGATTTCTATTTGTGTGAAATGGCTTTTCCTCACTTCAAGCCTGCACCTGGTGAAGCATCCTTCAGCGAAGCCTTGCTGAAGAGGAATCAGGACCTTGCCCCCAATTCTGCAGAGCAGGCTTCTATCCTTTCTTTGGTGACAAAAATAAACAAGGTGATTGACAACTTGATTGTGGCTCCAGGGACATTTAAAGTGCAAATTGAAGAAGTCCGATGTCGGCCCATATTTCATACAAGATATTTACAGCCAAGTTCTCTGGCCATGTTTGGTTTCCAAGGCAGCTGCCAGACAAGCTGTGGCTATCTAACGAAAACCTCAGGATGTACTGCTCCTTCTCTTTTGTTTTTATGTAGATCTCCTGGGGAGAGGTGTGGATTCCAAGCTGGTGACTGAGTTGCAGGTGTGATGGTGCTCCCCTGTCCCCCAGAACAAGAATATTAATGAGTTTCCACCTTGATTTACCTGGGGGAATAAAACGTGTTTGAATAATAAACACAGGTGATCTTCAGGAATGAATGAAGCCTGAGACTCCCTTCCAATATTGCTTTGTGAACTGTGTCTCATTTTTTTCCTGCGCCTCTGAACTAGTCCAGTTAGGGAAAAGTAGTTTTATGTTGGGGCATCATAACCCGACATAGTGGTGCCTGCAACATGGGACTGACCGCTGAACCCCAAGAAATGCCAGAGAAAGGACCAGAAGTAGAGCAATACTCTTCCAACAGTAATAGCAGGTTTAGATCCACCACAGTTCAGAGTACACCGAAAGTGAAGCAGAGGCATAACGATAGCAGTGAATCAGAGAAGCCGCTAGCAGAGGAGATGCAAGGATTTCAATTGTTCCCAGTGATGGAGCAGAGAGATGTGCAAGGAAATCTGCCTAGAATACATACTCCTATATCATTTAAGTTATTCAAAGAATTAAAAACCGCTTGCGCTCAATACAGCACCATGGCATCCTTTATCCAGACACTGGTGGAAAATACAGCTGTAGAAGGTCTGCCACCAGTGGATTCAAAGCAGATAGCCAAGGCTTGCCTGTCAGGAGGAGATTATTTATTGTGGAAAACCAAATTTAACAGAACAATGTCAAGCCACAGCTGAGAGAAACAGGACTCAGCAGATTCCAATTTCGTATGAGATGCTGGAAGGCGAGGGACCCTATACGGGAACAAATCAATAGTTAGATATGATATAGTAGCATATGTCCAAATTAATGCAGCAGCCAAGAAGGCCTGGAGTAAGCTTCCATCATCAAAAGAACAGACCGAGGAGTTATCTAGTATAAGACAGGAACCAGATGAGTTATTTCAGGACTTTGTTTCCAGACTAACACAGGCATCTAATAAGTTGATTGGAGACTCAGAAGCAGGACAAATAATAATTAAACAGCTAGACTTTGAGAATGCCAATGCTGTATGTAAGGCAGCTCTAAGATCTTTTAAGAAAGGAAGAAGTCAAACTCTCACTGTTTGCTGATGATATGATAGTTTACGTAAGTGATCTCAAATATTCTATCAGGGAACTTCTACAACTCATAAACACTTTCAAGAACTTTAAATCTTTGAAGAAAGAAATAGAAGACACCATAAAGTGGAAAGACCTCCCATGCTCTTGGGTAGGCAGAATTAATATAGTAAAAATGGCAATCTTACCAAAAGCAATCTACAGATTCAACGCAATGCCCATCAAAATCCCAGCAAAATTCTTCAAAGACCTCGAAAGAACACTACTCAACTTCATTTGGAAAAGCAAAAACCCAGGATAGCCAAAACAATCCTGAACAATAAAAACTTCTGGAGGCATCACAATCCCTGACTTCAAACTCTACTACAGAGCTACAGTACTGAAAACAGCCTGGTACTGGCATAAGAACAAACAGGATGATGAATGGAATCAAATAGAAGACCCGGATATCAATCCACATATCTTCGAACACCTAATCTAATTTATAAAGAAACAAAAAATATCAAATGGAAAAAAGAAAGCATATTTAACAAGTGGTGCTGGCATAACTGGATATCAACATGTAGAAAAATGAAAATAGATCCATATCTATCGCCATCCACAAAACTCAAGTCAAAATGGATTAAAGCCAGCCACACTGAACTCTATAGAAGAGAAAGTGGGAAGTACACTTGATCTCACTGGCACAGGAGTATAACCCCAGCAGCACACTGAGAGAAACAATTAATAAATGGGACCTCCTGAAACTGAAAAAGCTTCTGTAAAGCAAACAACATGGTCAACAAGACAAAAAAAAAAAAAAAAAAAAAAAGATCTTCACTAACCCCACATCAGACAAAGGTCTGATCTCCAAAATATACAAAGAACTCAAGAAATTGGTCTTCAAAAGAACAAAATGAAGTACAGATCTAAACATAGAACTCTCAACAGAAGAATCTAAAATGGCTGAAGGACACGTAAGGAAATGTTCAACATCTTTAGTCATCAGAGAAATGCAAATCAAAACAACTCTGAGATTCCATCTTACACCTATAAGAATGGCCAAGATAAAAAACACCGATGACAACTTATGCTGGTGGGAGTGCAAATGGGTACAGACGCTATGGAAATTAGTATGGCGATTTCTCAGAAAATTAGGAAACAACCTTCCTCAAGACCCAGCAATAGCAATTTTGGGTATATATCCAAAGGATGCTTAATTGTGCCACAAGGACACGTGCTCTGCTATGTTCATAGTAGCATTGTTTGTCATAGCCAGAACCTGGAAACAACCTAAATGTCCCTCGACCAAAGAATGAATAAGGAAAATGTGGTACATTTACACAATGGAGAAAAAGAAATAACAACATCTTAAATTTTGCAGGCAAATGGATGGAGCTATTTTGAGTGAGGTAATCAATACCCAGAAAGACAATTATCACATTTACTCACTCATAGGTAGTTTTTAAAAATAAAGCAAGGAAAACCAGCCCACAAATCGCAATCCCAGAGAACCTAGACAACAATGAGGACATACACAGATCTAATCTTCATGGGAAATAGAAATAGACAAGATCTCCTGAGTAAATTGGGAGCATAGGGACCTTGGAAGAGGGTGTTGAAGGGGAAGGGAGAGTCAGGAAGGGGAGCAGAGAAAAATGTAGAGCTCAATTAAAATAATATTAAAAACAGTAGGTTTCATGTTTTTTTAAATATGAGCTTCAAAAATGTTTATCAGTCCACCTCCTCTCTCTGTGTGTGTGTGTGTCTGTGTGTGTTTTGAGATGGGGTCTCACATAACCAAGAATGGCCTTATATTTAGTATGTGATAAAGACTGATTGTAGACTTCTGGTCTTCCTGCTTTTCCCTCCACCTTCCAGGATTAACGGTGTGCACCACCATGCCCAGCCACATTCACCAATCTTAAATCATTATTTTTTTTTACTGTTTATTTATTTAAGGTCTATATTTTCCAAGACTGACTTGATACATATCCACTTGAGCTTCTGATCCTCCTTCCTCTACACCCTGCCCTAGGACTGCACATAGCATCACAGTAGCCAGCTACACTCACCAATCTTACTCTCCCATTTTCTCTTGTTTCTTGCCTTTCTCCATACAGAATACATTAGTTTGACTTGTTACCCTCCCAAGGGTGGAGTTGGCAGGGGTTTAAGGTCTTTGCTCTTTCCTATCCTGTTATGTCAGCTTGTTTTTTTGTTTTTAGAGCAAGGTCACCATGTCCCTGAGTCAGGACATCTGTATCAGTCTCCACCAGGAGGCTGGGGCATCCTTGTGCTTTGAAATTTCCCGAGTAGGGGAGCCACTATCTTGTCTGTGAACATGAAGCTAGTCTGGGCTTTTTGATTTTAAAACATCCTGCTAGGAAATTCCTTTTAGTTCCTTTGAGAATAAGGGATGAGGGTTTCACAGTATATGTATTTTAGACATTAATTATGAGGAGATGCGTTACTGGAAGAACATCCAGAAAGATTTTTTAGACTGTTTGCATACACCACACACACACACACACACACACACACACACACTTTAATGAATAAACATAGGCTGGAAAATGTTAGGAATATTTCCTAACGCGAGCTCCCTGATGACGCCAAAATTCCCAATCAAACCAAATCAAAACAAGCCAAATTAAGAAATATCCAGGTTTAATGGGAAATCTGCGCTCTCGGGTGGCCCCGAGGGGTAACCAGAAAACTGCGGGAACGCAACCCCCGAGAGGAAGAAAGGGAGACCACGTTTTTGTTCTTAAAAAATGTTAGCGGCGCAGCTGTCAGCCCAGCACAGACTATTGTGGGCCCCTGCAAGATCCCCGGGCCGTAGCGGGCTGTGGCCCATCCCGGGAGGGCGGGTGTTCGGGGTTGTGGGTCCCTGCAAGATCCCCAGCCCCGCCACGCAGCAAACGGGCTGGCGGCGACTCGCAGATCCCTAGCAGCCAAAAGGTTCCCATTAGTGGGTGGGCACATGTGAACCGGGCGGTAGCGGCGGGTTAAAGGCACAAACACAGAAAATAGGCATAAAGCTTTATTAAAGGAGAGAGGGAGAGAGAGAGAGAGTGAAAAGGAGGAAGAAGAGAGAGAGAGGAAAAGAAGAAAAAGAAGGAAGGAAGGGAGAGAGAAGTGCGTGTGCACACGCCAGGGGAGGGCAGAAAGAGGAAGAATTCAGGATGATCAGAGGTCGCTTGGAGTGGGCGTGGAAAGGGGCATGGACCAAAGCCTGAAGACATGAGTCTAACAGGAAAGGTTCCCCTCGTGGAGACAGCCAGCTCCACAAGTTGTTCTCTAATCTCCACACATGCACACACAGTAGATAAACAAGTGAAAGTGTAATCTTTTCCTAGATTATTTGTATAAATACCAAGGTGTGTGATTACTTATCGTATGTTTAGTTTGTTTAGTTTTGTAGTGAAGCTCTCAAAATGTCTTGGAAAGTGACAGACAGCACCATTTGCATTTCCACTAGCAATGAATGCAAGTCTTTGAGCTCCACACACTCACTAGCGTGGTGATTGACCACTCTCGTAGTCTGTTCTGCTGTTCACTGTGTTATATCCACATGCTCACTAACATGGTGACTGACCATTCTAATAGTCTGTGCTGCTATTCACTGAAATGTTTATATATGCAATAGTATATACCATTAGCATTTTCATATGCTTATATATCATATATTACTCTTTCTTAGTGTCTACTCATATTCTAAGTATGTCCATTGTGAAACTGGATTGTTGTACCTAGTGTCCCAGACTTATAATACCAGCTACTAGGGAGACTGAGACAGGAGGGACTTCCATTCTAGGCTATAGAGAGAATTCCAGGCGAACACAGAAAATTTACTGAGACTTATTTCAAAATAAAACTAAGGGACATATACACAAATTAAGTAAAAGATTTTAAACATAATTATAAACCAAAACAAAGAGAGCACACTCATCAGGCCAACAAGATAGTTCAGCCACCAAGCCTGATATACTGAGTTCAATCCCCATTACCCACATGGTAGAAGACGAAAATCAATTCTTGGAACTTGTCCACCAACCTACACAAATGCCTTAATGTGTATAGTCTCCAACACAAATAAAAATAAGCAGTTTTAAAAATCAAAAGAAGCTTGATATAGTAGCAGATGCTTCTAATCCCAACACTCAGAAAGGAGAGGCAGAAGGATCAGGTATTTGAGACTAGCCCAGTCTTTGTAAGTCCCTGTCTCCAATAAACAGACAGCAGGGAGCTGGAGAAATAGCTCAAAGGTTAAAACCCCTTGCACCTCTTGCATAGGACCTGGATTGAGTTTTGAGCACACATAGGGCAGCCCATAGTTGTCTGTCACTCCAGTTCCTTCTTCCAGTCTCAGAAGACACCAGGCATTCACATGGTGCACTGGCATCATACAGGCAAAACACTCACGTACACAAAATAAAGAAGTAGATAAATAAAACAAAAACAAACAGAAAAGGATAGCTGGAGACATAGCTTGGCTGGACAACACTTTCCTATAATACACAAGACCCTATGCTCAGTTTCCAATAATAGAGGAAGAAAAGTAAAGAGCTGGGAGGGACAGCTAAGGCTCTAACTCAGCAGGTAGAACACTCAAGTAGCACACAAGAGATGCTGGATTTAATTACCAGCACCACATAAACAAGGTATGGCGCTGCTTGTTTAGCTCTCAGGAAGAGAAAGTATATCAATCAGAAGTGCAATGTGATCCTTGGAAGTACATAGTTGTTAACATGGTCCAAGAATAGAGTTGTGTGCAGAGTATTCTGAGTGTTTGTGAGAAAATGTCAAGAAAACAAGGCGAGTCCTGTGACCTCAGTTTCTTTAAAAACATGGAGTTGTTCTTGGAATGTGCTTTTGTGCCCCTCCCTGGTGTTGTAGATAGAAGTGAATTTACAACAGGCTATTATTATTTGTTTATATGCTTCTATGGAAAAACATATTTTTGCCACATGCATCTTGTCCTTGTGATTAAATCTTCATTATGACTTGAACTCATGAGACTTTACTCAGCTGACCTTTCTTAATTAACACTAAGAGAATAAATTGTCTAATGTTCTGAGTAAAGTTGGCTGTCTCCTGAGACTTTAGTCCACCTCAATTTTAGACACCACTCTCCTAGGTTCATGCTTCCGACTGACGACCAGCCTAATTCCATCTTAAGATTAAAAGCCATCTTGTTCCAAGATCAAAATAAATTCATTCCTGTTTTTTTTTTTTTTTTTTTTTTTTTTAAAAAAAAAAACCTTGGGTTGGACCAGGTCTTAACCCATTTTCTGAAATGTGATATTTTCCACAAACTGTGCCCTGACCACCACCCTTACAAGATGTTCTGCTAAGTACTCTTGAAGTACTAAGTCAAGTTCTTATGTAACCAAAATTCCTCTTGAAATCCCCCAACCTTGAAAACTGCCTAGTCTTACACTTGTTTTGAGCTATGTAAACTGTCTCGTATGGTCACTGCTAGTTTCTCAAATTCTGCTTTAGGGAGATAGCCCTGGCTGTCAGAAAATAAAGCTCGCTTAATTTGACCAAACGAATTCGGGTAATGGTCTTTATGCTCTTCCAGTGGGATTGATACAGCTAAAGCAGCAAGCACATAATAACTTTCATATGGGGTGGATGAGACCTTGCTTTTTCTAGGCCAGACAGGGCTACATGAGATCTGTCCCTAAGCAAAATTATTTGGTGTTTTCTTCAATATATATTAAAATCAAAGTATAATTAATTACATCATGTCTCTTTTCCCTTTCCTCCCTCCAACCTTTCCATGCCCTCTTTAAATTCTTGACCTTTTTTTAAATTACTATTTTATATATAGTGAGAGATGCACACATATATAATACAACCTGCTGGGTCTATTTTTGTTGTTTGTGTGTATATGATTTCAGGGCTTATCACTTTGTATTGGATAACAAATTAAGGGTGTCATTCCTAGGAAAGATTAATTGCCCTTCTCTCAGGAGTCATTAGTTGTCTGGATATCTGTGTATAGTTGCCTGTGAAATTTCCTTCCTTCTGAACTAGCATTTTTATTGATATTGTTACTGTTTAGGTATTACTGTAACAGGGTCCCGTAATTTATTAGGCTCCCAAACCTTAGCACTACTGACCCCATGAAGTAACATTCAGGTTGTAAAACTCAGTATATAGACAGTTCCACCTGCCAAAACTAAAAGGTCAAATCCATCAAAGTCTATATAGTTCTGGGAAAGCCTCAAAGTGTACTAACATTGACTTTTTGCTTCTGTAGTTCCACTTCTGACTAACTGTTCTTGTTAACTGAAATATGTCAACCCATAATGAACGTGTGTATGTGTGTGTGCACACACGTGTGTGCTTAAAAGCTCACCCTGAGAAAAGCTCAGTGCTACACTGTGATCCTGAACACCCAGTGTTGCTGGTCAGCTGATAAAGACTTTGTCTTGGATTCACATTTGAGCAGTTGTCTCTGGTGAACATTTCTAAGACAGTCATTTCTAGGAAACTTAGTCTCATGCTAGACTTCCCGGTCCTTCTGCTATTACAATCATTTCATTTATTTGTTTGTTTATCTACTTGTTTGTTTGATTTTATGAGAGAGGGTTTCTCTATGTAGCTCTGGTTGTCCTGGAACTCTCTTTGTAGACCAGGCTGGCCTCACATTCAAATCTGTCTACTTCTGCCTCCCAAGTGCTGTGATTAAATGTGTGTGCCACCACATCCAGCCTTTTGCTTTTTACAGACTTTTTGCCTTCTCTTCCTAGATATTTCCTGAGCCTCAAGTATAGGCATTGTGCTGTAGACGTAACCACTGGGCCAGGCTCCTTCCCAAGATTGGTTGAACTCTGTGTTGTATCCAGTTGTGATTTTTTTTATAATTATCTCTATCTGATGTAAAGAGAAACTTCTTTGATGAAGGGTGAAAGTTATACTTACCTGTGATTATAAGGATGATTTTTAGAATGTAGTTAAGAATTATGTTCCTCTAATAAAGTGGTAGGTTCACTTCTTAGATCCATGACTCACTATTCCTGGATAGCTGGCTAGGTTTCTAGTACCAGGCGTGGTTTCTCTTTTGTTGTCTGGGTCTTAAGTACAATTTGACAACTTTGGTTGCCACCAACATACAAGTGCCACCATTTCACTTTTTAGAATATCTGGCCATGCTGATCATTATTGTGGCGCATAGGTAACATAGCTAGAGGGCTATGGATTGCTTTCTTCTCTTGGCAGTTTGTAGAGGACTTTCTGGACTACAGGAAAGAAGTTGTCAGATTAGATCAAGCCTAAGTCACTGAAGTTCTGTGTCCTAACAAAATTTATTTTTATTATTCTTAACTATGTCTATATGTGTGTCCATGTACCTGTGTTCAGGTGCCTGCAGAAGTAAGAGATGTTGGGTCTTCTGGAATTGGAGTTGTAAGCTGCCCTATGTGGGTGCTGGGAACTGAACCTGAGGTCCTCTAAAAGAGCAGCAAGTGCTCTTAACCACTGAGCAAACCCTAATTTCAAAAGGTTTTAAAATTAAACTTTAAAAATATATCAATATGAATTATATAATCCAACTCAAGGCCAATGTTCCACATCCTCAGTGATTTATTCTCTATTTGTTGATTGATTGGTTGGTTTTTCTATATGTAGCCTTGGCTGTCCTGGGCTCTCCCTTTTAAGACCAGACAGAGAACCACCTGCCTCTGTCTCCCCTGCGTGGTGGGATTAAAAGTGGGTATCACCAGCACCCAACTCATTTATTTATTTTTGAAGCAAAGTCTCATGCAGCCTAAGATGGCCTGGAACATGACATTTTCCTACCTACAGTCCATGAACTTAGATCAGAGACCTTTACCACCAAACCAAAATGGGTTGTTTTCAAAAGACAGAAATTCATTAAAATTTATATGTAATGTGTTTAAAAGAGTAAGACATAGTATTATAACCTACAATCCTGACAAGGGGAGGCCAAGATGGAACTCAAGGCTAGGCTAGATACATTACACGATATTGTCTCAAAACTAATGCAGGCAGACCTCTGAGAGTTCAAGGCCACTCTGGTCTACAAGAGCTAGTTTCAAGACAGGCTCCAAAGCTACAGAGAAACCCTGTCTCAAAAACCAAACCAAGCCAAACCAACAAACTAACAAACCCTCAAAAATCTAATGATTGGATGATTGGGAATGAAACTCAATAGTAAACCTTTTTATTTTGTTATTTATTATATATGTGCGTGTATGTGCACATGTGTGCAGACGCACATAGAGGTCATAATTCCTGAAACTAGAATTACAGATGATTTTCTAGCCCAAAGTGGGTGCTGGCAATCAAACTCCAGTCTTCTGCAAGAGTACTGTATACTCTCAACTACTGAACTGTCTGTCCAACCTTTTGTTTTGTTTTAAAATTTAAATGTATTATTTTCTCCCAAGGATGGCCTGATATTCCTGCTTCCACCTCCCAAGAGCTTGGGTTACAGATATTGCTTTCTTTTTATTCATTTGTTTTTGAGGAGGGGTCTCACTGAGGTGGCACTAGGTAGCTGTGCAGGCTAGTGGTTTGAACTCTTGCTGCTTGCTCCACCTGCCTCTCTGCTGGGCTATAGGATTAGAGGTGCATATACTACACTTTTAAAATGTGGTGCTTAGAATAAACTCGAGAGCCCCACATATGCTAACAAGTGCTATATTTGACTTATATCTTTCAGTCCTAAAGATGAAACTTAATTTAGCAGTTTGGAAACATCATAATGATTTCTTTCTTCTGTTTTTCTTTCTTTTTAACCACAGAAAGAAGTTTACAGGCTGGTCTTCATTGGAATGTATATATATGTTGGTATATTCCTGCAGCCCCAAAACTTTGGGGAGGAGTACCACAAGGAAGATGACTTGGGAGACAGAATTCTTGCTGACAGAGTCACAGGGTGGTTCAGGGCATCACATGACAAGGAGTAGGGAGTAGGTGGTGTCATCCCTTAGAAGCAGAGGCAGAACAGCAAGTTCAGGATAGAGTACTGAGGCAAATGCCATGTCTACAAGCCAATCCATCTGTTTTAATTAAGGTTTCTGTTGCTGTGATAAAACTCCATGACCAAAAGCAAGTTGGAGAGGAAAGGACAGGTTATAAATCACTAATCTCTCCTAAAAAACATCTCTCTCCCATTCTTCCCCCCCCCTCTCTTTCTCTCTCTCTCTCTCTGTGGTCAGAGACAACGTAGCAGAATTTGCTTTCTCTTACTATGTGGATTCTGAGATCCAGCTTAGGTTGTTAGGCTTAGCAAAGCCTTTGGCCACTGAGTCATCTCACTGGCCAGCCCTCCCTTCTGACTGTGATGTGACCAGCGAGCCATCTCACTGGCCAGCTCTCTGCTCACTACAAGTTCCTATTGCCTAGATTTTCCAGTAGTGACAGACTATCACCTGTCACTACTGGAAAATCTACTACTGGAGAATCGTAAGCCACATGAACCCCTTCCCGTAAAGCTGTTTCTGTCAAGCTCTTTCTGCAGAGTCTGTGTGCTTTGTCTGTGTGTGCCTGCATGGTGATGCCCAAGGAGGACAGAAGAGTGTCAGGTCCCCTGAGACTGGAGTTACAGGTGGTTGGGAGCCACCATTTGGGTAGAGGGAATCAAACTTGGGTCCAGTGCTCTTAACCCCTGAGTCATTTCTCTAGTCTCCCATAATCATTGTTTTCAAAGTCCCACAATTAACCAGAAAAAAATAAGAAAGCCGACCTCTGATACTTTTATTTCGTGGAATAGGTGTGAGACGGTGCATTTAAAGCTCGAGCCCTCCTTTAGAAACCCCGCAGGGAAGTTGGCTAACACTCTTGTGACCTATTGTTTTAGATCCTAGATCACAAATGTTGCTGTGGCTGGAATTCTAGGTGAGATGGTCAACATTCTAACAGGGAGCCTCCATTAATCAGGGAAGACCTCACCTCCTCCATCACCACCCCCTTCACTGTTTGCCATAACCACTTCCCCTTCACTCCTCCTCATTTCCTCTTCCCATCCTCCTTATAGTTCTCATCTTCCTCCACCTGTGCACAAGATAGAAGAAGAACGAACGCTCTGAGACTGGAGTAAACTAAGAACAGAAAAAAGTATTATGTCCAAAGAAAGATGGAAACGAACCTGAATAGTGCTTTAAGGTATTTATTTATTTTGACTCTTAAAAAGAGTGATTGAGGCCGGGCGGTGGTGGCGCACACCTTTAATCCCAGCACTCGGGAGGCAGAGGCAGGCGGATCTCTGTGAGTTCGAGGCCAGCCTGGTCTACAAGAGCTAGTTCCAGGACAGGGTCTAAAAAAGCTGCAGAGAAACCCTGTCTCGAAAAACCAAAAAAAAAAAAAAAAAAAAAAAGAAAAAAAAAAGAAAAAGAAAAATAAAGAGTGATTGATTGATATGTGCATGCTCCCATGGGGTCAAAAGAGAGCATCAAATGTCCTTTTCCATCACTCCTTGCCTGTTGCTTTTCAGGCACCACTTCCTGACCCTGAGCTTTGGGTTTTCTTGTCTGGACTGTAAGCCAGCAATCCCTAGTGATCTTTTTATCTTTACGGCCTTGGAGTTGGGGTTATGGGTATACATGTGACACCCAGTTGTTTAGTGGGTGCTGGAATCTGAAGTGAGCAATCTCACGATTGCTCAGTAAGTGCACTTAACCTTTGAGTCATCTGTTTTGATTAATTTTTCTTTGTTTGTTTGAGACAAGGTTTCTTTGTAGCTTTGGAGCCTGTCCTGGAACTAGCTCTTGTAGACCAAGTTGGCCTCGAACTCACAGAGATCAGCCTGCCTCTGCATCCTAAATCCTGGGATTAAAGGCTTGAGCAACCACCACCTGGATGTTTTGATTAATTTTTTAAAGATTTGTTTTTTAATTATGTGTATAAGTGGTGTGTGTGTGTGTGTGTGTGAATGCAGGTGCCCAAGGTGTCCAGAAGAAGAAACATATCAGGCTTCCCTAGAATTGGAGTTACAGGCAGTTACAAGCCACCTAACATTGGGTGCTGGAGTAGAAATCAGGCTCTCTACAAGAGCAGTAAGCACTCTTAACTGCAGAGCTATCTCTCTAGTCCCCTAAAATATTAAAATATATTATTACTATCATTTTGCTTTTTTGACTTATGATCTCTCTCTCTCTGTAGTTCTGGCTGTTCTGGAACTTGCTATGTAGAACAGGCTAGCCTTGAACTCAGAGATTTTCCCGCCTTTGCCTCTGAGTGCTGGGATTAAAGATAAATCCCACAATGCCCATCCATTTAAATGTATTATTATAGTATATATTTGTGCTCATGATGTGTGTGTGTGTGTGTGTGTGTGTGTACATACATACCATTGGTGCACATGTGGAGAGCACAGGGCAGCTTCCACCTGTGCACTTGTGGAATGGATCTCAGGTTAGCAGGCTTGTGGGGTAAGTACCCCTAATCACTGGATCATCTCACTAACTACAGTTTTTCAAGTTTTTACCCCCTCCCCATTTTAACTTTTCTTTTCTTTCCTTCCTTCCCCTCCTTCCTTCTTTCTTTTTTTTTTTTTTTTTTGTTGTTGTTGTTGTTTGAGACAGGGTTTCTCTGTTATTTTGGAGTCTGTCCTGGAACTAGCTCAAGGCTAGTGAGTTCAGGCTCACTAGGCTGACCTTGAACTCACAGAGATCCACCTGCCTCTGCCTCCTGAGTGCTGGGATTAAAGGCATGCACCACCACCACACAGTTTATTTTCTATTTTTTAATTTATTGTGTATGGCTGTTTTGCTGACAGGCATGTGCATGCTTGGCATCCTCTGAAGCTGGAAAGAGGGTGTCAGATCTCCTGGAACTGGAGCCATGTGGGTGCTGGGAGCTGAACCCAGGGTCTCTGCAAGAATATCAAGTATAACTGCTAAGTCAACTCTCCAGCCTTTATTTAACTTAATTTTGTTGTTTGTTTGCTTTTTGACGCAGGGTATCACTGTGGTACCCTGGCTGACCTTGTATTCACTCATTGGGTAGATCAGCTTGGCCTATCTGCTAGCCTGTGATCCTGAGTGCTGGGGTTAAAGACATGTGCCACCATGCCCACCCACATTTTTTTTTTCTTCCTTTTTCCTTCTTTTCTTTCTTTCTTTCTTTCTTTCTTTCTTTCTTTCTTTCTTTCTTTCTACCTTTTTGTTTTCTTTCTGAGACAGGTTTTTGGGTATCGCTGGATGTCCTGGAACTCACCCTGTAAACCAGGCCAGCCTTGAACTCAGTCGCTTGAGTGCTTGGATTAAAGGCGTGCACCACCAGCACCCAGGCCAGTTCACATTTGAAACTATGTATATGTGTGGGTATTTGCACATAAATACAGGTACCCATGAAGACCAGAGATGTGAAATTTTCTTAGAAGTAGACCAGTATGGGTGTTGGGAACTTCACTCAGGTTCTCTGAAAAAAAACTCTGGACATTTGTAACCATTAAACTATCTTTCCAGTATCCCTCATTCTGTTAGCCAGGCTGACTCGAGACATCATATATAATCCACCTTCTTCAGTCTCCTCAGTTCTAGGATTATAGATATGAGCCATTGGTAAAGTCTGACAATTTTACAAACAGAGAGAAAGAAAAGAAATGAAATGAAAACTTGAAGGCCAGGCAGAAGGAT